>NC_056744.1:536182395-536189895 GCF_019279795.1 Protopterus annectens
TTCATGACATCCATATAACTACACACCCCCTCTATTATTTTTTCAACTGTCTAACATTATGACAGCAATATTTCAAATGTGTCACTATAGTTGGGCCTTTATCCCCCCATTATGTATGGTCTTGTCCATATTTCTTCCTCTATGAGGTTGAGAGGTATGCTACTAGCATTTAGCAGCATGACCTTACATTTGCATTTTTTGACTGTGTTATGTTGGTAGTATGAACCCCATGACATTCCCTACAAAGGCACTATGGGTGAGGCATGGGCCTTTGCCAGAGGCCTGTAGTCCATGTGAAACTGCGGCAGGCCATTTGTAGTGAGCCAGTGCATTCTGTCACTCATATGTTCCCAGGCTGACAGATAGTGTACCCCCCTGGGGTGACAATGGTAAGTGACAGAGCACCCTGCTGTGCTACTAGGCACCATACATCTCTACATATGTGAGCCAGACATCTGGACAAAGCCATGAGTAATTGGGTGACAAAATATACAGACCATTATAACTATTCACCTTACACACCTGGAAGGGTGAAGGGTGATTCAATAACAGATTTAGCATTAGCATGCATTTTTCTATAAGGTATGAAGTGTGAGACATTACAATCCATAAATATTTTCTAACTTTAGACTTTTGTGGTTTGCCAGTAATTTGCCAGACAACCACTATTTCAGAATAAAGATACCACAGGTATGAGGCAAACCTGTGTACATCCTGCAAATGGTCTGTACAGTTGTGAGGTATGGCAGGCAATATGTAGGTTTCTCCAACCTGTGTACTGTTCATATATGTGGCCCCCTGTACATGACCTATCCAGCTTCCTGGCAATAATAGATTTTGACATCTGGACAGTATGTACAACTCCCACCGTAGGTGTAGCTGACATGCAATATAGTTGGCACTGCATATCATGGAACATGGCCCTGTCTACCACAGTACTGTACCTAGGCCAGTAGGACACAACAGTCATGAGAAGTTGCTGGTCACATCCTGACAAGTATTCCCCACACATGTGCATAACTCATTGACCCCTGCATATTGTGGACATGCAACAAGTTATCATGCTAACTGGGACAGCCCTGGCAATGTGTGCTTTGCTGCTCTTACCCTACAGACTTACATGCTACTACATTTCTATGGGAATATGGGTGTGGGGGGGCACACCTGTCAACAATTCACATTTGCATGGACTGTGCTGATATTGGCTTTACATTTTGGTTCCATTTAGCATAGTATTGTGCCCTGACTTGAGGCATGTCACTAGAGACCACAAGATAGATTGTAAGGACATACAATTGAGTTTCAGACTTCTTACCCTTCAGAGAGTCTTACTGCAACTGCAAGGCCTGCTGTGATATCATTCTGTAAGTCTGTAGGGGGGTATTCCATAATTGTCGCCATTTGTGTGCCTTTGTCAGACATTTATTTATTTTTATTTATTTAAATTTGTTGACCGGGAGTGTCCGACTGGACATAGGTCCATTTTCAGCGGATGCCCGGGGAGAAAAGCTCCACAGTAAAATAAACAGACAGTAGTTACATTGGATTACATAGCAATTAACAATTTAACATAGCAATTACTTACAACATATTTACAGATGAAGAACATAGTACATCAGTAGACAACTAGAATCTTTATCTGTGAAGTACATAACAGACATTAACAAATGTTACAATGAGAAATTCCTGCTGTATAATAAGTACTAGGCTTATGAGCATCTGAGCTTGCTATAATCAAGGTAGTTAGTGGAGTGGAAAGAAAGGTAGTGGTTGGATGGGGTGGATGATATTAGAGGGGGAGTTGCAAGGGCATAGCCAGCATGTTTTTAGGTGTGCTTTTAGTAAAGTTTTGAAGTGGGTGCATGATGGCACGGAGGTAATTGTGGGTGGGAGTGAGTTCCATAATTTGCCTATGGCGCACATTCTTTTATGGTTCTCTATGGCTGCCTTATTATGTGAGTCTGGGAGTGAGTGTGGGATCCCCACAGTGACATCCATGCATGTGATCTATGACCCTCCCTTAGTTGGCCCCCCACATATACTGCAGTGGGATTTGTCACCTTAAATGATAATGCATAGTGTGGAGAAGCCAGTATTGTGTAGAAAGTTCCTGGTGTCTCACATAGCTGTCAATTGTCTGCTGCCCTCCCAGTAGGCCACCCCACTCCCTTGCATGCTTGCAGCATTTCCATAGATGTGCTACCAAAACATAATAATCTATTCATTTATTAAGAAGCCTGACTTACCTTGTGCCTGTGAAAGTTGTGAAGATGGTGCTTGAGGGCTGCCTATGTTGGATGCACATAGTACACTGCCTCTACATGTTAAGTTACAGGTAATGTGATGTGTGTGTCATCCATTTTACTGTGTGTGCAAGTCAGAGAGAGGTGTCAGTCCCTGGGTCCCTACAGTTTCAGTATGTGTGCTATGCATACCCTCTTTGCCAAGGCCTAGGCATACTGGGCATGCCTTCATCTGCCTATGGCAGCAGGCTCAGGGGTGCCCTCTTCTGAGTCCCTTTGTGCCTGTGGAAACCTTGGCAATGGTGGGGGGCTGTGTAGCCCTTCCCCATGCAGTTCCTGCTGCAGCTGTTTTTGCAGGATCATATTCTGTAGCATGGCACATACTATGAACATGTGGCTGAAGAGTACTGCAAGGCTCCACCAGAAGCATGACTTGAGCAAACCAAACACATACTCTATTATGATCCTGGTTTGTGCATGTGCCTCATTATGGCATTCTTGTGTGGATGTGTGTGCATTGCTGATGGGTGTTATCATCCATGGCTCCAGTGCATAGCCAGCATCCAGTACCAGATAGCCATACGGGATGCCCCCCAATGGCAAATGCCTGGTACAGCTGTGATGAATGCCAGATGTGGGAGTCGTGATAACTTCCAGGGCTGCCAGAACACACATTCATGATAATGCCCTGGGCATTGCAGATGACCTGGCAGTTGATGGAGGGGAAGCCTTTGCGGTTTATGTAGACCCTACCCTGTTCACTGGGTGGTGGTTGATGTGGATGTGGGTGCAGTCTATTGCACCAAATACCTCTGGGTATTCTGCTACACAGTGGAAGAGACACATATTGCTGGTCCTCTCCTCACAGGTGTTGGGGAAGTAAATGTGCTCACCAGCATGTGGTAGCATGGCATCCAGGAACTGGTGGAGTACCCTAGATGCAGATGCCTGTGAGACCCCCATGATGTCCCCAGTAGGTCTTTGGAAAGTACCCATAGCTAGTATTCTTAAGGCTACACATACCTTGGTATCCACTGGGATGGGTTCCCCTCTGTTGACTCTAGGTCTGAGTTGAGGCTGGCATGATTTCCTGAAGTATGTCTCTGTCCACCCTGTATCACTCCACTATCTCCAGATCATGTAGCCCTTGGTAAGTTACCCTGGGTCTGAACACTCTTCTCTTCCTCCTCGGTCTGTGGTGGTTGTCAGCATTATCCTCCTCACCGCCCTCAGCCTCTAGCACATACTGATGGATCAAAGCAATGGCAGCCCCTAACATGTTTTCGGTTAAAATACCCCTGCATGTGTACACCAATGGTGCAGGGTTTGTGGGAAAAATCAAACTGTAAGGTGTTTGCACAGTTTATATTGATGTGCTGCAGATGCTGCCTGTATGATTGGCTGACTATGATGCATTCCACCTACCAACTATGTTATTTGTACTTGATTGCTTTTATTCTGCTATTTTCCTTTTTTTCCCTCCCATTTCTGCCCTTTTAAGGTATGAGGTGTGGTGCACAAACCCGTTGCCCAAATGTAAACAGTCCTGCTATTTCCGTTTTTTTTTTTTTTATACACGTTGCGTACCACGCAAACCCATTTAGCTAATGTAAACACTGAGAAATGGCCCTCCCTGGACGTGAACACTCTCTTCGTTTCATGGAATATGTCATTCCAGCCTCAGACTCACCCCCTTGCTTAGTTGTGCTTAGCTAATCTTATCTGGGAGCTGTGGAGCTGCAATGTGCTTACACCAAGCATGATACATCCTCTTTTCATGTCTGCTGCTTACACCACTGCCTCATAGCACCTACATGGTTAGATGAAGTTTGGCACTTAGATTATTTTTGTGATTCAGTAAATTTCTCTCATTAGCATACCCCACTGCCTTAATCTCTAGTTACTACACCAAACAGAGCCTTTCCCCTTAATAACAACTGTTTCCTGGTATTGTTTTGATTCTGCATGCCATAGACTATAATAGCAAAATGCAGATTTCCCTTAAAATTGCCTTTTCACCTTTTTTATATTTTCGGCACAATCCCATTTGCTTGCTGCTGCCCTATGCTTAAACTGTCGAGATCGGCCAAAAAAACCCAAACTTTTATTTTTATAAATTTGCGGCACGTTTCCATGCCAGTGGCCATATATTTGGCCATTGGATCACAGGATCACAGGAAGTTACTAGGCTATTGGCCCTGAGACCCTTAAAAGCCTAGCCATGATTTTAGCCCATGTTTAGACAAGTCAGCAAGCAAAGCCCCTGTCCAGCAGGGACACATGTGGAATCCCAGGAGTGTATTTTCTGTTTCCCATCCATTTATCCAGTTTGCACTTAGAAAGGGATAATGAGGTACTCTGTTTGACAAGGAGAGGGAGTCTATTCCACAAATGGAGAAGTCTCTGGGACACAAATCTGTCCCGCCAACAAGTTCTATTGATATCACATACCAGGTTGAGGTTGCGTGTATGGGTTATGCAAGTAGAACTTGACTTACGGATAAGCAGCAGTCCCATCAAGGCGGGGTCTGAGATTACTTTTTATGCTAGACAGCGGTAACCTCTGAGGAATCTGTAAGAAACTGAGTAAGGGACAGGAGTTTTAGCTTATCTGTCTAGGGTAGATGTTTGAGGCCCTGGATTCTCCTGGTGAGGAACCTCTGTGGTCTCTCCAGTTGCTGCATGTGCTCTGCAAGGTACATGCCAAAGAGGGCATTGAACTCAATAACTGGCCTTATAAGGGAATAATATATGGATATTATGACCTCTTTGTCCCTGGATGAGATACCCTTACTTATCAGGTGGGCTATGTAGATAGCTCTCTGTAGAACAGAAGCAACATGGTGGTCAAAAATCATGTTGCTATCAACCTGGGTGCCCCAATCCCTCACTACCAATTACGTACTAAAACACTATTAATGTGATAACATGTGGGGACACCACTCTCCCCAAAGGGGATGATGATGATGATGCATTTCTTGGCATTCAGCTTGAGACCATGTTTCTAGCACCAGTCATTTGTTTGGGTGAGACCCTCTTGAAGGACATCCACATCACTTGGAGAATTTATGACCATGCACAGCTTGCAGTCATCTGGAAACTTGGTCAGCCATAGTCCACTGGTTTTGGCCTGTACCTCAGAAAAGTATATCCCAAATAACAGAGACCCCAGAACCAACTCTTGGGGTATGCCACTCATTACAGGTTTACTGCTTGAGGTGGCTTCCCCTATTTTAATTAGGTGGGTTCTATCAGTGAGCCAGTTTACTACCCATCTGGTAACATATGGATTAATTCCTAGTTGAGTGAGTTTATTATGCCCGAGTGAGGAATAGTGTCAAAGGCTTTGGCCAGGTCAAGGTAGGTGGTGTGCAGTCTTCCCCCATACATGGCTTTGGTGACTGTCTCAAATAAGTCAACATGATTTAACAGACACAATCTCCCTTTCACAAACCCAAACTGTGTGGGGTCGAGTCTTTGGAGGTTGCCAATGTCCAGGTTGAGGTCCATGATAATCCATTCCATGGCTTTTCACATCAGGGTAGTTAGGCTGATGGTTCTATAATTTCCTGGATCAGTGGATGCTCCACCTTTGTGCAAAGGGATGAAGTGGCTAATGGTGCTGCAAGTTCCTGCCTGAGTTAATGTATGATGCAGCTTGGGATGTTATTGGGTCCCATGGAGGCTGTATTTTTTTTTCCTTTGAGATGGCAGTAATGACCTGTTCCCTAGAGATAATGGGTGGAGGTCAGGTACTGGGGATGTCTTGTTTTACTGATGGGGACAGAGGGGTGAAGTCTTTGCTGAATCTGTCAGCCAGTAGATTGGCTATATCTACAGCATTTGCATATGTCGTGTCCTTGACCACCAGTTCTGAACAGATCTGGGTGCTTTGAGACTGTAGACATATGTGAAGAAGGCCTTATGACTGTCTCTGGTAGATGTGGCCAATTTGGACTTGAAGTTGGCTTCAGAGGATTTCACTAGTGCTCTTATTTGCATGTTCAGGCTAAGGAGAGATTGCTTCCAATTGAGAACCTGCTGCTTCTTGGTCCTGGACAGCAATAGAGATTGCTTCCAATTATGAACCTGCTCCTTCTTGGTCCTGGACAGCAATATTTTCCTTTTGTTATATAATTTATTTATTGCAGATGTCCACCAGACAAGGTTTACTCTTCCTTGCAGAGGATGACTTTGTATTTGACACTGTCTCATCCTATCCTACAGCATAAACTTATCCAGCTTAGCCTGAATAGTCCCCCAGTGTCCTGGTTCCACATCTATTTTTCCAATGGCCAGTAAGCCTTTAAGTGGCAATACAAATTATCATCTTTCCTTCCAGTCTCCACCAGAGGAACACAAGACTATTCTTGACCCTATACTCTTCATCAATGAACTGTTGTTGTTGTTTGTCTTTTCGGCTTTTCCCAGTTAGGGGGCGCCACAGCGGAACTCCGGTCCGCTAATGATTGGCAGCCAATTTTTATGGTGCTGAGTTGCCAGCGACGCCCAACCTTCAGCGAAGGCACACCCATTCACGCATGTCTTTCGGAGTCCACTCAACCACGGGTAGGACATGCAGACTCCACACAGAAGGCAATCCAGCTGAGAATCAAACAGGAGAACCTCTTGCAGTGAGGCAACAACACTACCACTGTACCACCGTGAATTTCATCAATGAACTGTCAGAACACAAAATCAGATACACCAGTGCAATGAACTGTCAGAACACAAAATCAGATACACAAGTGCAATGAACTGTCAGAACACAAAATCAGATACACAAGTGCAATGCGTAGAGGATTCCACCTTAATCTGACATGCCTAAAACCTAACTAAACTCCAAAGTATCACACAGGAGTCACTCATTCACATCCACAGAATCTTTGTTACCATGCCGAATACACCTCAGTCTCAATGAAACTAAGCTCTTTCTTTTCACCCCCTAAAAATTCCTCAGTCCAAAAATACCTTACAGATATCACAGGTAATAACAAAAACGGAACTTTTCCTCCACAAAATCATTACTGGGCATTTACATAGAAAACATCAAATTTGACTTCCATATACAACATATTGTGGGAAAAAACATCAAGAGTTAGGCTCTTTCTATAGCATCAAAATTCTGCATAGATAGCATTTAATTTGACTACCATATACAACATATTGTGAAAAAAAACACCAAAAGTTAGGCTCTTTCTACAGCATCAGCATCTGTGACCAACTCCACTAATAAGCATCAAAACTGCCTTCCTTC
>NC_056744.1:536194895-536389895 GCF_019279795.1 Protopterus annectens
ACCCGCATTTGCACAGTTTTGTATGCCTGGCAGCACCAGTTATCCAGGGTATAACGATTCCCAGCTCTACAAAGTCTACTCTTCAATTTTTCCCTTGGAACTAGACAAACTTTCAACTTAAGCACTCAAATTATTCACTTCTCATCCCGGCACTTGCCCAAAACTCATAGCAAGCACTAATAAACCTTAGCACTACACACCCCTATACTGTAGAGGAGGACAAGGCTCTCTATTTGACCTTACCAGCCAATCAGTAAAACAGTTCACTGTACTTATCCAGGCATGTCCAAAGGGCAGTTTCAGGTGTACTCTCCAGCCCAACTGGTGAATCTGGGCATTTCGAGGCAATGTTACAATTGTCTCAAGTACACAGACAACCCTCTCCTCCTTCCACCAAACACTAATACATGTGAGAGATGCAATTATACAGCCAAACTTGAGGCTAAGCTCTCTCAACCCATGACTGGACTAGGCAGTCAAGAGGAGAAGGGAATTACTTGCATCACACCACCAGTCTTGCATAGACCTATGAAACCAGCACTGGCAAAAAACACACATAAACACACAAAAACATACTCGGTGGCTCTAAATAAAAATCTGCAAAAGCAACAGAGACTTCCAAAGCAGACATCCAAGCAACCTCCAGCCCCCAACACAAACCATGAAACACATACTTCACAAAACCAGTGTGCCACACAATCACAGCCCTTAAGGCAAAATAACATACCCAATACACTAGTAATAGGTGACTCTATAGTCAGGCACACTGATGTCCCACTCACTAGGTTGAACAAGGAGAAGGTTACTGTTAGTTGCCTGTTGGGTGCCAGGATCTGCCACATAACACAAACACTCAGGTCACTCCAGAACATGTACAAATATGACTCTGTCATTGTCCATGTTGGTGTGAATGACCTGAGCCGTACCTCCCTGGACTACATGAAAAGAGACATGGAGGAGCTCTCTGATTACATAGCCCAGGCCGGTATGATCCTGACCCTGAGTAGCATCCTGCCCTCACCAAGAATTATACCATGGTATAGAGAAACAATTATCAATTTCAACAATTGGCTAAGCTTCTGGTGTCATTCAAAGGGGATCCAGTGTCTGTCAGTCTGGGATGACATGCTTGACAAGCCAAGCAGCTTTGCTAGAGATGGCTTGCACCTGTCACCCTTAGGCTTTCAAATACTGGTCAAGGCTCTTGCCACCCCCATAGTGCCTTTTTTAGGCAAGACTCCAAAGACAAACCCACTGCCATGAATAGCACAAGTAACAAAAAACTGAGGGTAATGCTGCTCAATGCCAGAAGTCTAAACCTCAAAATGCATGCACTCGATGCACTCCTCAGTATGGAGAAAATCAATATATGTGCAGTAGCAGAAACCTGGTTTAAGGGTCCAGAGAGCACCCCAGCACTACCAGGCTACAACTCATACCATACATTTCGGCCACAAAGCCTGGACCGAAATACAAAAGGTGGGGGAGTATCCATATTCGTCAAGGTTACCCACACCTCAAGGCTAGTGGCACAGCACGATGCTTCAGAGATCATCCACGTCTAACTAACAATGGGCAAAACTGCTATTCAAATTATAGCTTGCAACAGATCACCCACCATGTCCCAGGACCCCCACTTCGCATTCCTGGAAACACTGGGAAACATAAAGGTCCTACCAAACACCCTGATATTGGGTGATTTCAATTACATTTTTGGACATTGGATTATACATTCTGATTTTTTCTTTGACTTAAATTTGGGTCTGTGTGGCTCTCTTATATTTTTTATATTTAAATTTCCCCCTTTTTTATCTTTATAATGGATTTGAATCGGATCCTGGTTGGGCTTTCTTCTGATAAAGAAGATTTGGGCATTTTTGGAATAGGAGAACGACCCAATGACAATAGTTTCAATACTATAGACAATCCCAAAAACCATTGTGAAAAGCTGTTTCAGCAATTAAACAGAAATATGAAAACATTAAAGTCCAATGTATGGCACCTTAAATTATTCAAAGCATACATGGCCAAAGGGATAACTCCCAGGGTCTTAGAGTTAAAATTCAGCCATCAGTATCTGAATTAGATGAACAACTAACCAGTGAATGGTCAACAATACAACAAAATTGTTCCATGAAATTTGTGGAAACATTATCCAGATACTATGAACGCACTATTGATAGGGAAATTCTTAATGTGAGTAAATTATGTGATGACTGTAATCAATACAAGGACCAATTGTTTTTTTCCACCTTATTGTCTAAACTTAGTTCAGAGTTACTCACCTTTGAACAACAACTTAAGGATAGGAAACTCAAAAAATCCCATAGGGACCAAATAGACTATGACAAAGGTCATCCCTTTCAACATACTAGACATGTCAGGTTTGAAGGTGGTTATCATAAACCTAATACCACGTCCAAACGTAAACATCCCAAGTCCATCCTAAGGAAACGCAATACATACACTGACTCATCAGGTGGGGAATCCTCTTCTGGTACAGATTTGGACATACAGCAAACCTCAGATTCGCCCACCCCCAAATGTAACAACAATGTGGCCCCTTTAGGCCTTACAAGAGGGGAGGCAGGAAACAGAAAAAATAAGAAGTTTGGAGGGCCTAATGGAACTGTTGACAAACAAATAAACCAACATGCTAGAACAAATGTACTAAATATTTCTGATGTAACGTTATCTGACTCACAAACTGCTTTGTTAAATAAAGGTCTTTCTTCTATACCCATTTTTTTTTTTTGTTCCAGAAGATACATTTGCACATGATGTAACAGCATTTTGTAGATTGTTAAATTTAAAATTGTATTTTCATGATACAAAACAAGATGTTGCTGTTGATAATTTTAAATTCCACAAATCCACCTTTGCCCCACCTATGCATCCTACTGTGAGTCTCTTCCAAAATAGTGTTCTCAAAGATCTACACTTCACTTTGGGTATGACTCACCCTAAATCTAATAATATCTCAAAGACAGATATGTCAACATTGCAGGAGCTTATTAATAATAAAAATCTGGTTATTATTTCTGCAGACAAAGGTGGTGCTGTGGTAGTTATGAATTGGACTCAATATGATGCTGAGGCGCACAAACAGTTGGAAGATGCCAGATATTATACCAAAATGCCTCTTGATCCAACACTTATGTTTAAAAAACAAATAGATACATTTTAGGATTCGGCAGTTGAAAATGGCATCATCACTCCAAATATAAAAAGTCATCTCACTATATCTGATCCTAATAGCCAATATATCTATTTTCTGCCCCAAATTCATAAAGATCTTTTGCATTCTCCGGGTAGGCCAGTTGTGGCAGGTAATGGTTCTCTCACTGAACCACTTTCTGAGTTTCTAACCAAACACCTCAAACCATTATTGAGATGGGTAAGATCTAGAATTCAGGATACCACAGAATTTTTAGGCATTATAAATGAGATGCAAATTGAAGATCATTGGTTGTTATACACCCTGGATGTTAGTACATTATATACTAACATTCCACATTGGGCAGGGCTTGATGCTATAGAATATTGGCTATACAAATCAGAATTATACAAACCTGGTTTCAACACATTTCTTATATGTTTAACTGAACATGTTCTCACTAAAAATGTGTTCTTCTATGGAAAACAATGTTATCTTCAAATACGGGGTACTGCAATGGGCACATCATTTGCCCCATATATGCAGATCTATATATGGCATACATAGAAGAACAAATTATCTATGATGTTACACACAACATATATCTAATGGAAATTGATATTTGGCGTATATATCTGGATGATTGCTGGATGGTGTGGAGATCTGATGTAGAATACTTGATGGAATTTGTTGAATACCTCAGTGAGAACAAATGGGGTTTACATTTTACCATCAATTATGACCAACACAAGATCACATATTTGGATGTGCTGGTAATTAGGAATAAGGACAATACCCTTGGTACAGAAGTATTCAGGAAATATCCAGAATATCACACCTTACTCCACACATCCAGCTTTCATCCAGCACATATTACCAAAAACATCCCCAAGTCTCAATTCATTAGGATGAGACGTATTTGTTCAGAAGAAAATACTTTCAAGGATTTCAGTCAGGATTTGTTGAACAGGTTTGAAGAAAGGGGGTACAGCATGGGTTATGTCCACACAGCAAGCAACCATGCTGCAAATCTGGATAGACAAGACCTTCTCAAATACAAACAAAATTCACATAATAAAAATAACAATTTACGATTTATCACCACATATGGCAGAAATACAAACAGAGTCACTGATGCCATCAGGCGACATTGGAATATTCTCCTAGCTGATAATGTTTTGTCACAGTATTTACCCAAAACTTGTTTGTTTTCATTCAGAAAGGGGAAAAATCTTGGATCTCATTTCAGTCACTACAAACATCACCATGATTCCAATAAACATAATATGACTCAAACCCTTATTTCTGGAGAGCAATTGGTTGGCTGCATGCCATGTGGTCATTGCAGTCATTGTAAAGATGTGCTTAAAGCAAAACATTTCTCCAGTAGTAATAGTAGTATGATATATGACATCAGGTTTTTTGCAAATTGCAGCACCGATTGGATCATTTATATGGCCTCTTGTAGTTGTCATGCATTTTATATAGGACAAACATCTAGGCCCTTAAGGTTACGCATTTCAGAACATCTAAGTGACGTAAAATGTAAACAGATAAGCAACGCTTTGTATAAACACACTCTTAAACATACTACAGCGAGATTTCATTTTACCATCATAGATAAAGTAAATGGAGACAGATCTAACAAATCTGGGTGGCACAGTAAACTGAATACAAAAGAAAAGAAATGGATTGTAAAATTAGGTGGACTTTTCCAGCCTCTTAATGAATATTTATGACTGTATACTGATGAATATTCATGAGCTCACCAATGAAAGTTTATCATTAATTATGTTAATATATATAAAGAACCTCAAAATGTTGTGAATATTTACACTGATGAAGGCTAGGTTAACACCATAGCCGAAACCGGTATGTTATTTTTGTGTTTTTTCATTTTGTAGCTAATTATATTAGTTTATACAGCTCACAGTTGCTGGCTACTGTTTTTTGTTTACCTGTGATTTCAATTGCCCAAACATTAACTGGGAGAACTACTGAAGTACAAACTTCCTTGCCCAACATTTTCTAGAATTTATAAACTCAAACACCCTGGATCAACTGGTCAACACCCCCACCAGAGGTGACAACATATTCGACCTGGTCATCACCAACATAATTGTGGGAGGTTAGTATAATGGTTAAGGTGTTTACCATACAGACACAAGGTACAGGGTTTGATTCTTACATGGCTTAACTGGCTAGGCTTAAAATGGCTCACAAGGGCAGAAAGCCTAGTACTAGTCTATGAACCTATGAACTAGTCTATGGTGTTCCACACCGGAGGTCAACCCCTCGCTGGTTAGATCTGACCATAAACTAATCACTCTGGATATCCACATTCTGCCACCACCCCCGGTCAAAGAAATCACTGTGAAAATCTTTTCAAAAGCAAACTTCACATTACTTAAGACCAAGGTGGGAAGTTTCAAAGCCCCCATGCTAAAGGATAATGTTGTCCAAGCTGAAAAATCCTTTACTAATGCACTCTACAGGCACCTACAAGAATGCATGTATCGTGCTATCCCAAACAAAACCAAGACTCACTCCTCCAAGAAAAGGAAAACAGTCGGGTGGACCCCTGCCATAAATAAGCTATACAATAGAAGGAGGAAACTAGTACAGAAAAGAGTAAAATCCCAAGAAGGGAAGACATACCTGATCAGTATCAGCAAGAAACTATGATCCCTCATAAAATCATCCAAGGCTAGCTTCAAAAGAAAAATTGCCATGGACTCCAAACATAACCACAAGGCATTCTTTAGCTATGTCAAGAATCTAAGTTGCAATTTTCAGATCTGCTTGGAGTTAGTGCAGAATGGCACAAAATACACTGAATGAACTGATATAGCCAACATCCTGGCAGACAGGTTCAGTGCAAACTCTACCCCCCTCTCACCCCCAAAAGGGCCCATAACTATAACAGAAGAATGTAGTGCCCCTGAAATCACAGACACCCAGGTTAAAACAGCCCTCTCCAAAGCCAAAAACATAGCATCAATGGGACCGGACGGTGTCCTAGGCTGCGTCCTACATGAGCTCAAAGATGAACTAACCCCTCACCTAAACACACTGTTGAAACTCAGTCTCTCTACAGGCTATGTGCCCACAGAGTAGTGCACAGCAATGGTTATTCCGCTCCACAAAGGTGGAGCCACAACGGACCTGGGGAACTATTGCCATATAAGCCTTACTAGCTTGGTCTGCAAAGGTATGGAGCGCATCATCATGGATCTCATTAACAAAGACACTGGAAACCTTCAAACACTGGACCCTACCCAGTTTGGCTTTGTTAAGGGCAGATCATGGCTCCTAAACCTGGTGGACTTCTTTGAGACAGTTACCAACGCTATAGACAAGGGATAGGTGGTCCACACAGCCTACCTAGACTTTGTAAAGACCTTCAACACCATTCCCCACGCAGGTATTATAGACAAGCTCACCAGCCTGAACATAAACCCCTACATCACGAGATGGGTTGCCAACTGGCTCATGGACAGAACCCACATGGTAAGAGTTGAAGGAGCTAGGTCTGACTATAAACCAGTTACAAGTGGCATTCCCCAGGGCACAGTCCTAGTACCCCTCCTGTTGGACATATACTTCTCAGAGGTACAGACAAGCACAGGAGGACTATGGCTGATGAAGTTCACAGATGACTGCAAACTAGGGGCTATAAATGACTCTGTGGCTGACACAGACATCCTTCAAAAGGGTCTCACTGAGACAGATACCTGGTGTCAAAACCATGGCCTCAAGCTAAAGGCCAAAAAATGCATAGTCATCCCCTTTGGAAAAAACAAAGTACCCACAAACTACCACATAGGTGGTAGCCCCTTAAATACGGAAGATGTAATAAGGGATCTGGGGACCCAAGTAGATATTAATCTCTCCTTTGATAATCACATTGCCAAAGTGGTTAGAAAATCCTTCTATGTGGCCCACCTAATCACAAAATGGTTTGCATCCAGATCGAAAGAGGTAATTGGGCCCCTCTACGCATCACTCATCAGACCCATCATAGAGTACAATGCCCCATTTGGGATGTACCTTACAACACACCTGCAACAACTGGAAAGACCACAGAAGTTCCTCACCAAGAGGATCACTGGCCTCAAGCAGATGCCCTATGCAGCTTGACTGAAGAAACTCCAGCTGTACTTGGTTGCATACCACCTACTCAGAAGTGATTTCTGCCTGACATACAAGGCCATGTCCAACCCAGAATTGATGGACATGGTCCACCTAAAGAAAACCATATCCCCTCAAGCCACATGCTCAAGGGATCTAAACCTCACCACAACAATAAATAGTATGTGCTGGAGGGATAGATTCCTGTCCCAGAGACTTCCCATGCTCTGGAACAAGATTCCAATCTACATTAGGCAGAGCTCGTCGCTAATCCTCTTCAAGAGAAACCTTGACGAATGGATGGGAAATAGAATGTTTACCCCGGGGATCACTTCAATGGCTCTGCTAGACAGAGGCACAGGGAACTAATCTAAGGGGGCGGCGAAAGCCAACACATTCCGGCTAGGCTTATAAATGCCTTCAGGCAGATAGCCTAGTACCTACCTATGAACCTATGAACCTATATAAATATATATAAATATATCATATTTAGCATATAGAAAATAGCAAGAGTATAGGGAATACATTTCCATGTTGGGATGCTTATAATTTTTAAAATTTCAGCCTATAAGTAATTTTTGCTGGCATCTTGACTTGCATGAGTTGTTGATAGCTTTGACCTGATAAGAATGTGGTTGAAGGGTTGGATGTCAACAAAGCAGAGCTGACCTAAAAATAATGTCTTTGTTATGCATTTTGAAGGATGACATTACAATGACTAAATGCATGACTATTAAACAAGTTGATAAAAAAGAATATGTGTCTTATTCTAATACGGCAACATTCCTTACACTAAAGAAAGTGAAATTCAACTTAGAAAAGGATCTTGATAATGTTGACTGAAAAAAAAAAACAAATACAAAGGCCTATAGGCTCATCCTGGGCTAATGGGAGCATTTTCAGGATATCCCCCTTCAGGAAGAGGAGAACTAATATTACCCTCTACAGCTCACTGAGCATTTCATAGCTGGAATAATTGCACAGTTCTGTTGTCCTTTCATGGAGGGGCAAGAAAAAAATGGATGAGAGATTTCAAAGGAAAACCATAAAAACTGTGTGGGTTTGAAGAAGGAGTACAATGAAAATATTTCTGAAATTACTATTTTCAGTTTGGTGGAGATGAGGACATTGAACACAATATGGCTACATAATGTAATGGGGAGGGGGGGCCAATATGTAGAATTCAGCCTTAAGAGGAAGGATATTTAAACACTATTTGATAGCATGAATGGTAGAAGAATGGAAGACATCTCTAGGCACTGCTGAAGAAAGCATGCATTGACGCTTTCAAGAAAGCACAACATAAATGATGTAGAGGAAATGGGGTTAGGCAATTGGCTACTGAACAGTGCTAGATGCATCAACATGGAAGACAAAAAGGACACAACAGTCTTCTCCTGCCTTCAGGAATTTTAATTTATCTTATATTGATCAGATTAGTCCCACTTCACTAGTGGCTTGTTTTCTGGGGATACTTGAGGTGGTATTTATACTACTAGGGAAAACGTGCAATGGTATCTGTGGACTTCTCCTGCTCTTTTCGATGGTTGACATGGATCTTCTACATCTGCCTGAACTACCACCAACTCAGGCTGATGGGAATCGCAGTTTAATGTCTCATCTGAAAGATGATACACTCAGGAGTGCAACACCCCCAGTGCTGTACTGCAGTGTCAGCAATCCTGTCAGCTGGAGTGGGAACAGTACTCACAGTCTTTTGTCTTCCAGCAACACAGGAAATTGTGCTGCATGTTGCACCACTGATATTTCGGTTTGACAAGTAATCTTCGAAAGTGACAGGAACAAGAAAGTAATATCTGAAATATGAAATGACAGCCAGCAGGTACGGTTATAGAAATTTTGCTGCCTACCAGAAGTGCACAACTGAATATTTGAGTTGTGACACTTTAAAGCATAAACTATAGCTCCAAAACAAAAATTAATGCATTCCAAAAACTATTTTTGCATCTTTATTGGGAAAAAGCTTCACCCTCTTTGAACTGGAGAATTGTCCTGATATGCCTGATACCTATATATTTAAGTCTGAGGTCCCGGTACCTCAGAGAAGGAGAGAATCTTCCCATATAAGCCGGCCTCAGTCTTAATATATATTATTCAGCATTCAAACAGTTCCATTATATGAAAGAGTACTGTTATGGATGGTGGAATTTCAAGGATACACTAGAAATTTATATGCTGCCATACAATGTGAATGTCTGAGAAAAGATGTCATTGAGAAAGTTTGTATCAGTCCCTGGAATCCATCAAAAGAGCAAAAGGTTTAGAGGTTTAGGTTATTTTTTGCACAGAACTGACTTCTGATTTTTCAGCATATATGATGATGATAATATATATATATATATATATATATATATATATATATATATATATATATATATAAATAGTCCTTCACAGGACTACCATTAACCTGAAACTTACCTCATACAATTTCATAGGTTCATAGGTAGGTACTAGGTATCGGCCCTGGGGCCTATACAAGCCCAGCCAAAAAGGTACCCTGGCTTTTGCCACCCAAGAAAATTATTTTCCTGTGCCACTGTCGAGCAGAGCCACAGAGGTGATCCCTGGGGTGAATTTCCTATTTCCCATCCAGTCATCAAGATTTTTCTTGAAGAGTGCTAATGAGGAGCTTTGTTTGATATAGATAGGTAGTTTATTCCAGAGTATGGGAAGTTTCTGGGACAGGAATCTATCCCTCCGGCATGTTCTGTTTAATGTGGTGACAAGGTTTAGGTCCCTAGAGCGTGTAGCTCGGAGGGATTGGGATTTCTTTAAGTGGAGCATATCCAATAGCTCTGGGTTTGACATAGCTTTGTATTTTAGGCAGAGATCACCTCTGAGTAGGCGATATGCAATGGAGTAAAGCTGGAGGTTTCCCCTTAGTCATCACCTTATTTGTTTATCTATTTATTTAATTGGTCATTTGTTAACAGGGTTAGTCCAGCTGAGCCAATGGTCCATTTTCAGTGGAGACCCAAGGAGAAAAGCTCCAGTAAAAAAAATATAGGACATTAATGAGCATTCATTCAAAGAACAAGAATATTACAAATTGTATCATACATATCATACATTCCTAGGCAAGAAAAAATAGCATTTAAAAGCAAGAAGAATAACATGGTTAAATCACTGCACATATTTACAGTAACAGTAGTTATGAGAAAAATTAAATACAGAAATAAAAAAGCTGAGAGAAATACAGAATTAGGGTTGTGCTAGCAATGTTACAGTATTACAACAATCAGAGCTAGACTGGTAAATAAATGTATGACTAGTGTTGCAATTACAGACAGTATAGGTCTTGGAAGGCTGATAGATTAAGAGTAATGAGTGGTATAGAAAGGTGTGTGTGGGGGGTATTAAGTAGGGTCCTGGCATGAGTAAGAGCTAGAAATAAGAAGGCAGTTTTTAAGTTCAGTTTTGAAATGGGTTGAATATAAAAACTACTTTCTTAATTCTAGCTCCTGCCCATGCTGGGACCCTAATTAATACCCCCATCCACCTCTCTATACCACTCATTACCCTTAATCGACCATCAGGGAAATCATTCTGTCCGGTGTGCACATGACTACACACAAATTCCTTCTACCTAAAAGGAGAGGCAAGTGGGCCATTATCTCTTCAGTTTTCTCTTCCTCCCTGGTTCCTATAATATCCAGGCCAATAATTAAACCCCAGTTATTTGAGTCACACTCAGGGTTCTATTCCCTGTGCTGTGATACCAGGCAAATAAGGGCACACATGCAAGGTGCTAGTAACTCATGTGATTTGAACACTAACCGTAAGTGAATGAATAAATCAATAAATAGACAAATAAATTAATGAAACTTGAATCGAAAATGTTGTTCAATGGACCTTAAAGTAAGAATGACACATTGATTGTTAATATTTAAAAATGTTTTTAGTTCACAGTGTAAGTTATTCTAGATAAATATGAGCTGAAAACTGAAGGAACCTGCTATGGATCATGCTTTACTGCTGTTTTATGTTTCCATCTGTGCATTCTTCTGGTATCTGGGATTTTGCTGCTTGAGTCAACAGCATAGATTTTGCTCATCATTTAAGTAAACTATAGAAATACCCTAGACCAAATAATGTGCTCATGAACTTCATATGGTGCAAACCTTATTTAAATGATAACCTCTGTCTTTTGGTTCTTTCATTTGTTCCCCTCATAAAAAGTGCCTTTCTGGCCGTATTACTTCCTTGAGAACATTGTTCAAATTGTTGCTCCCTTTTCTCAGCAATAACACTGTCAGGTATCCCTAGTGATCTCTCTGAACTGTAACTTCAATTTGTTTTTCATTTTATATATAGCTATATATAGCTATATATGTATATACACACACACACACACACACACACATATATATATATATATATATATATATATATATATATATATATATATTAGATACAGATATAGATATTGATATAGGTATATATATAAAGTTATATATAGTTATAGATATAATACTTTTGCAGATAATTTATATATATATATATATATATATATATATATATATATATATATATATATATCTACATATATATGTGTGTGTGTGTGTGTGTATATACTTAGATGCTTTACATCTGTATATGAGTTCCCTGAACATTATGATTGTATGGCCAAAAGCTGTTCTGTTGACTCCATTTAGTTGACAGATCATCAGGTCAAATGCTGCAGGTGTGAGATATCTATAATAGTGGAGATGGCATATATGCTCTTTCCATGCTATAGTTTATATTGCGTAGAGGGCCCCTGCAAAAAAAGTGCGATTTTTGAGTTGCATGCTTCTTGTGTATTGTTTGGTTCACACATGTTGGACTGTCAGGAATGTGTGTACTGATCAGTTTTTTGTTGATGAAAGATGCTGTGATTATCTTAAGCTAGTAATGAAGTATAATTCACCACCCATGCCATTAGTGATAACGCTACATATTTGGTGGACAGTATATTAGTAGAACCAACACTTGCCTTTGATATAAGGTGAACTGTATTAAAATCCCCAGTGAAGACAAAATCTCCTTGCAGAACATTAGGTTATCTTTCTGTTCAGAAGAGTAATGGCAAAAGTAACATATAACAGTGCTTACTTGCCTCCTGTATCACCTTAAAAAATTTGCTAATCCTAACCCTTTCCATGGAACTAACCTCAACCCTACAGTTTACTTTATCAAAAACCCTTTCTCTATAGATACTACTAAACAACACAGACACACTTCACATAAATCAGCATAGATGCATAACACTATAATAAATCAGCACACATGCATAACACTATACTAAATCAGAATCAGCACACATGCATAACACTATACTAATTCAGCACACATGCATAGCACTATACTAAATCAGCACACATGCATAACACTATACTAAATCAGAATCAGCACACATGCATAACACTATACTAAATCAGTACACATGCATAACACTATACTAATTCAGCACACATGCATAACACTATACTAATTCAGCACACATACATAACACTATACTAAATCAGAATCAGCACACATGCATAACACTATACTAAATCAGCACACATGCATAACACTATACTAATTCAGCACACATGCATAACACTATACTAATTCAGCACACATACATAACAGTATACTAAATCAGAATCAGCACACATGCATAACACTATACTAAATCAGCACAACATGCATACCACTATACTAATTCAGCACACATGCATAACACTATACTAAATCAGCACACATGCATAGCACTATACTAAATCAGCACACATGCATAACACTATACTAAATCAGAATCAGCACACATGCATAACACTATACTAAATCAGCACACATGCATAACACTATACTAAATCAGAATCAGCACACACGCATAACACTATACATATACCCTCTGCTGTGATAATGGAGAGCACTGGACTGTATGTAAGTTCAAATCTAGAATACTGAGTGATGCGGTTACGAAAAGTCCAGTGTTCTTCGTTATCACCTGAAACTGTTATTGCCACTAAATATAATAAAAATAAAAAAGTTTTCATTATAACTGAACATATCTCTTAGCTATCCTTGACATTAATTAAAAAAAATTTTAACACTGAGTGCGTAACATGCCCTTCAAATGGGGAACAGTGAGGAACATGGACTTTTTTAGACTTAAAATGTGGAACATTGTTCATAAAGAGTTCACTTGAGAGCTATGAGTAACAAAAATGAATTTTCTACCTATTATTTTTAGCTTTGGCTAGTTTATTGTACAAAGAAGTTGAGAGCTGTGGCCAAGATAGTATGCAGTACCTCCTACATTTTACGAATTGCTATAATGTTCTGAGAGCTACACAAAAACACCGGTGTGGCCATTGTTGTCCATTATCTCCCCCTTAGCTAGCCTTTACTCTAACCCTAACCCAAAAACATTCACATGCACACTCCTACCCCATAATGCTGAAACTTTCAACATATCTGAAAGTTTCAGCATTAACCCGCAATCCCAAACTTATAACCACAAAAAATTAATTTTACTTCTTACAACACCTCCAGTACATGATAAAGACTGTATGTCAAATCTGTTTCAAAAGTAGTTTACACTCTTTACAAACTGACTAGTCGACAGACTGAAGGGAATCATATATATATATATATATATATATATATATATATATATATATATATATATATATATTTTTTTTTTGTTTGTTTGTTTGTTTGTTTCTTTTAGCTCCCCACAACTGACCATTCATTTATCCAAAGTCCTCTACTCATCCTCCAGGTCTGCATGATCCACCTTAGCTTTCATCAGGCTAAATCTATCTCATATGTGGGGTTGGCGAGGACATTGAGGAACCTGGGCCCTTAGGAGAGTGCCTCGCCTCACTGTTTTAGGAAGTGTGTTTTCTAATCCCCATCTCACCTTCAGGGGTTGGCATGCTATTGACTATGTAGCATCTTGGCCATATAACCATGTGCACTGTCTGCGTATGTCTTGAACCCTATAGATAGTACTTCTTGCAAGTCCCTAGGTCCACATCATGGTTCAAGCACAGTGACAGATATGAGCGCATACTCTCCCAGTGCCCATCCTCCCTGCCTGTCCTGTCAAGCATCTGATCAGGTTATCAAATTAGGGTCATCTGGGTATAGTCACCTGTATACCACCAGTGCAGGCTACTGCAACAAGGATATTTAAGGAAATGGATGGATCATGTGTATCTGCATTGCTGCCATTTAAATGCAGACATTCATTTCCATGGATATTACTGTTTTCTTATCAGGTCTATTCTATAACAGTAGTAAATGTTGAGGTATTGCATTAATACCCTAAAACTGATAATGGTACTTTATTTCCTAGGTTGTCTTCCAGAAGTTGCAGTCTGGTTAAGAGCATCAGTGTTAATGAGGCTATCCCTTGATATTAATAGTTATTTTGCTTATCTGTTTCAGATTTCATTGGATGAAATAACTCCATCTGTAGCTCATTTAAGACTATTTTTAGGATTATGGATGCTGCCACATAAGTATATTTTTCTAGTATTGTTCTGAAATGATATGTTATTTTTAATATTTTATTTTTATTTAGAATTATATTTGTATTTTATTAACCAAGACAGAGCACTGATCCAGAGATACTATTTTCAAGTTTAGCCTTGGGTTACAAACCAAGAAAATTGCAAAGAAGGTTTGCACCATACAGTTCAGAATGGAAAGTAAACAACAGTTGTAATTTACAATCTATACATTTTATACAGTAATTACAAAGCTATGATAATGTGAGAGGAAAAGGGGCAAAAGTGGAAGAATAAATTATGAGTATGAAGTAAGCTACAGAGTACTGGGTGTAGACTAAATAATCCTATTTTGAACCATTTTCAATGGGAAAACCTGATTTTTTTTTGTTTAGTTCAGAGGAAAAAATGCTACAAGATGAGAAAGATCTAAATCAAAATGGAATGGATTTCCAGATTTTTGGAGTGGGGTTTAAAAAGAGTGGTCAGTTATGAGGAAGTTGTTAAGAGGGCTTGTAGACCGTGGGATGAGACTGCTATGTAAATAAAATTGTAGGTGGCATTTTCTGGTAAAGTTTGCTTATGAAAGGGTAAGGGATTTAAGGGTGAGGAACAGAAATCCTAGCAGGAGTGTCATTCCATGCCACACTAGAAGCTAGTTAACACTGGAAACAGTGATATAGTGGTGATTCCATATTGGAAACAGTGTGAAGAATTTGCTTTAATGCTGTTTTCAGGTGAGTAAGATATATATATATATTTTTTTAAGAAATAGCTATTAGAAGAATGTATTTTAATTGAAGGAGGACAGCTTTCTCTATAAAATTTCTTTTTGGGTAAAAGATGATTAAAATTTATTTGCAAAATTGTAGCTCATTTACTTTAGATTTAGTAAGTTGGATATGACAGCAAATATTCAGCAAACTGTTGAGCCATATGCTTAGGTACCTAAATTATAGGTTCATAGGTTGGTACTGGGCTATCTGCCCGAAGGCATATATTAGCCCAGCCACGTTGTGCAGTATTCACCGCCCCTTTAGTAGTTCCCTAGATCCTTGTACTAGCAGCTAGTACCCTTATCAATTGTTTCTAATATCACATCATTGTTGAGTTGAATAGTAGAGTTATAGAACACTTTGCTTTTTAACTGGTCCCCAAAAAAACATTTCTTAGATGTTTTTTAGAGCTGATTACAACTTAGTGGGTGTTTAACTAGTTCATCAGGGGTAGCAGTATCCTGCAGCTGGATTTTAATTTAGGAAATGAGAAATGAGAATGAGGCTTGCATTTACCAGGCTGTGGATGGGGAATCATTGCTGGGACTAAGCAGAAATTCCTTAAGATTCCAAGAGCAGAATAAATTATTTCTTACACTTATTTAATTGAATTGCACTTCTGTAACACTTATAATTGTGTTATACAATTAATCTACTACATTTTGCACTGTTATAAAGCTTTTTTTACTGTTTGACTGCATTTACTTACTGTTTTATACTATCACAAACCCAAAAATAAAAGCTGCCAGCATCCACTGGGTAAAACCACGGTGGTGTGAGATAAATAAATGCACAAAAAGAGTATATATACACCACCAGGGGTAAAACACAGCTGTAAGTCAATGAGAACAAAAACCCAGCCAGTCAATCAACGAAGTAAAAATCCACTATTTATTCCAACATAAATCCAGGTAAGCGCTTTCGCATAGGAGCTTCATCAGACCTTTAATAAACAGTATACCTAACCCAGCTTTTATCTAAAACCAACCCATCTAATAAATTAATTAAACAATCAGCCCTTAAAGCTATAATATAAAAATAATAAAGTAAAAACAGAATAAGAATATTACAAAGGACATTCTTAAAACACAATATCACTTTATAAATCACTGTCATTAGACCGTACTACATTCACAGGATGCATTCAAGAGGACAAAGACTGCCAAAAATAAACCTTATTTACGCAGTCTCCTTTTCTTTAAAATTGGCTTAATGGAGGCCCTTTCATTAAGGCCATTACCCCGATCTGCTCTTAAAAGCACAATCCAGCGTGTTTCCTTGTACTCAATATGTGTGATAATATCACCTTCCCTGATACTGGATGTAACAGCTTCAATCACCTGAAATATGAATGTATGAGAACACCCAAACTCAGTGACATGCTTGGCAAGTGCATTATGTGGGGACCCCGTCCTAATGTGATAGAGACATGTCTGAATAAAAAGATTGTACCTAGAGGGCTTCGTGACCTCAATATGCCCAGCCAGGATTCTCAATATCCGGAATTGTTAGCCCGCTGACAAAGATTGAATTTAGAGGTGAGTGCCAGCTATATGCGACTACTTATCGATTTTTTTGAGCCAGAGGAGGCTAGACTAAAGCAGTCATTACGCCTTAAGCAGGATGAACTGTTTCAGAAATTTCAGCACAATATTTTGACTCCATTGTTTGAAAGACTTCTAGACAGCGTTGCTGTTTTTGAGCGTAAATTAATAGAGCAGAAGAGAACCAAACTTGCTTGCATCTTGAATGCCTCCTGTGAATGTATTATGGTCTAATGACAATGATTTATAAAGTGATATTGTGTTTTAAGAATGTCCTTTGTAATATTCTTATTCTGTTTTTACTTTATTATTTTTATATTATAGCTTTAAGGGCTGACTGTTTAATTGATTTATTAGATGGGTTGGTTTTAGATAAAAGCTGGGTTAGGTATACTGTTTATTAAAGGTCTGATGAAGCTCCTATGCGAAAGCACTTACCTGGATTTATGTTGGATTAAATAGTGGATTTTTACTTCGTTGATTGACTGGCTGGGTTTTTGTTCTCATTGACTTACAGCTGTGTTTTACCCCTGGTGGTGTATATATACTCTTTTTGTACTGTTTTATACTGTTTAACTGTATTTTTCATTGCTAGATACTGTTTCATTACTCTAATTGCATGTTTACTGAATTATTTAACTGTAAACTGCTTTTTCATACTAGGAGTTGTATTTTCTATTTGCGAGTGCTCTATCCTTGCTTTCCTGTGCATTTTTTTGAGGTTTCTGTGTTCTAGTCAGGTATCATATAACTGATTTGTTTGCCGTTAAAGGCATTCTCTAGAGTCTCCTTGCTCCTTTATCTTTTTAAAACTTTCATTTAGTGGCTACAGCTAGTAGCTGTAATAGTTTCCCACCCAGCCTCCCTATTTTTGTCTTGTTCTTATACTTAATGGCTTGGCAGTTGCCTTCCCGTACTGTATATTTGTCATTAGCTCATTCTACCTAATAGAGAGAGAACATTTGTGAAGGCCAACCTACTTAGATTCTTAACTTTGAATTATCTTCTGTCCCAGGTTTCTCCTTTTCCACTTTACTAAAACAAAATCTAAGCTTGTTTCCCCCTTTCCTGCAACTAGTGTAGTCCAGATACAGATTTGCTATATCCAGGACTGTTTGTAAGCTCCTGAGCCCCCCAAGCCTTTCTGTGTTGGAGGGAAGCCTTCTAGCTTATCAGTGAGAGTGGTAAGCACTATGCAGCCTATCTACCACAAGAGGAGTGGTTTTTGGCCCAGATATTGTGGTTTATTGGCCTTTTGGGCAGTTTCTTCCTTCTCTTGCAACTTTCTGTCTTAAAAGCCTATGTTTGCACTTGTTTCCCACCTTTCCTGTAACTAGTCTTGTCCAGATACAGATTTGCTGTGTCCAAGACTGTTTGTAAGCTTCTAAGCCCCCCAAGCCTTTCTGTTTTGGAGGGAAGCCTTCTAGCTTATCAGAGAGTGGTAAGCACTACGTAGCCTATCTACCACAAGATGAATAGTTCCTGGCCCAGAAATTGTAGTTCATTGGCCGTTTGGACAGTTTTTCATCTCTCTCAACTTTCTGGTTTAAAAGTCTGCATTTGCACTAGTTTCCTGCCTTTCCTGTAACTAGTCTCGTCCAGATACAGACTTGCTGTATCCAAGACTGTTTGTAAGCTTCTGAGAGATGCTAGAGTCTGCTCTTCAATTTTCCCTTTAGATCTACTAGTTCTCTCCTCTCCTGCACTTATACTAGCTTCTTGTAGCAATTATTGTAGCACACAAAAGGGCTACCAGCACTAAACATTCTACAAGGAAACATATCCAGTACTTATTATCAATGCCAACCCCTCCAGGCATGTCTTAAGGTCAGTTCCCTGTGCTTTCTCCTATTAACCTGGTGAACATGGGCATCCTGAGACAATGTAGCAACTGCCTCATGTACACCGACAACCCTCTTCTCTCACCTTCCAACACTCAAGACTTGAGAGAGATGCATTTATATATCCAAACTGGAAGCCATGCACTCTCCAGCCAAGACAGGAATAGCTGGTCAAGAGGAGAAGGTCAACACTTGCGCCACACCACATGGAACACATAGCCCTCCAGAACACACACCACCACTGCCTTCACATAAAAACACAAACCACACACCCACCTTTGCGGAGGCTCTCAATAAAAATCTACCCGAGCAACAGAGACCAGAAACGCACTCGACCACCACAACAGAAAACTAATCACGAGACACATACGTCTCCTAAACAGTGTGCCACTCAACCAAAGCCCCTAAGAGAAAACAGCATGCCAAACACACTAGGCATAGGTGACTCGATAGTGAGGCACACTGATGTCGCATTCACTAGGTTGAATAAGGAGAAAGTAACACTCAGCTACCTATCAGGTGCCAGGATCCACCACATAACACACGCACTCAGGTCCCTCAACAACAGGTACAAATCTGACTCTGTCATTGTACATGTGGGTGTGAATGACCTGAGATGTACCTTCCTGGACTACATGAAATGAGACATGGAGGAGCTCTCGGATTATGTAGCCCAGGCGGGTATGACCCTACTCCTGAACAGCATCCTGCCATCACCCAGAATAATACCACAATATAAGCAGAAAATGATTGATTTCAACAATTGGCTAAGTTTCTGGTATCATTCCAAGGGGATCCAGTATCTGTCTGCCTGGGATGACATGATAGACAGACCTCGATGCTTTGCGAGAGATGGCCTGCGTCTGTCACCCCTGGGCTTCTGAATACTGGCCAAGGCTCTTGCCACCCTATAGTGCCTTTTTTAGGTGGTGTTTCAAAGACCAGATTACCACCATAACAGCTACTAACAAATACAATCTGAGGGTCATGTTGCTCAATGCTAGAAGTCTAAGTCTCAAAATGCACTTGCTCGAGGCACTCCTTAAAACAGAGAACATTGATATTTGTGCTGTAACAGAGACCTGGTTCAAGGCAGCAGAAAGCACCCCTGCACTACCAGGCTATAACTCATTCCACACCTTTCGGCAACAGAACTTGGACCAGAACTCTAAAGGTGGTGGTGTTTCCATATTAATAAAGGATGTGCACACCTCCAGACTGGTAGCCCAACATAACGCATCAGAGATACTTCAGGTGCAGCTAAAATTGGGTAAGACAGCAATTCAGGTTGTAGCCTGCTAAAAGTCCCCAACCATGTCCCAAGACCGGCACTCCACATTCCTAAGCACCCTGGAGAATATTAGGGTCCAACCTAACACTCTCTTACTAGGTAACTTCAACTACCTCTCCATTAACTGGGTAAACTACTCATGTATCAATACACTTGCCCAATGTTTTCTGGAGGTCATTCATTCCAATACCCTGGATCAGCTCGTTCTTACCCCCACTAGAGGTAGCAACATCCTTAACCTGGTCATTACTAATATGGGCAACCGTTGCTCTACACCAATAGTCAACTCCTCCCTGGTTAGATCTGACCACAGACTAATAACCTTGGAAATCCACATCCCTCCCACCCACCCCCCACAAATGTAACCACCATGAAAAACTTCTTCAAAGCTAACTTTGGGCTCCTAAAAAAAGAGGTGGCTAACTTCACAGCACCCATACAAATGAAGAATAGTTGCGTGACTGCAAAGTCATACACCAATCCACTGTACGAACACGTACACAAATGCATGGATCTCAACATACCCAACAGAACAAAGACACTCTCCTCCAGAAAAAGGAAGCTAATCTGGTGGTCCCCTGCCATAAACAAATTGTACAACAGAAGGAGGAAACTTATGTGTAATAAGGAGAAGTCCCAAGACTGGAAAAACTCTGTTATCAGCCTCAACAAAAGTTGAGAGCCCTCATCAAGTCCTCTAAAGCTAGCTATGAAAACAGAACTGCAGCACATAGTAAAGGCAACCACAAAGCCTTCTATAGTTATGTAAAGAATCTCCATGGCAATACCCAAATTTGCTCTGAGCTACTGCACAATGGTACCTCTTATACCGAGCCAACAGATATTGCCAGCATACTGGCTGACAGATTCAGTGCCAACTTTACCCCTCTCTTCCCCCCAAAGGACCAATCACAATACCAGTAGACTGCCAGGCACCCAGTTTTACTGCTGCACAGGTTAAAGCAGCACTGTCCAAGGCCAAGAATACAGCTTCTATGGGACCTGACAATATCCCTGGTTGTGTTCTACATGAACTACGGAGTGAACTGACACCTCACCTGTGTGCCCTGTTCAATCACAGCATTACCTCAGGCTTTGTCCCTACTGAATGGAGTACTGCTACAGTTATCATTCTCCACAAAGGAGGAGTGACTATAGACCCTGGGAACTATTGCCCTATTAGCCTGAGGAGTCAGATATGCAAAGCTATGGAATGCATCATCATGGACCTAATAAACAAGGATATCGGGAATCTCCAAACTCTGGATTCCACACAGTTTGGTTTTGTGAAGGGTAGATCATGCCTGCTCAACTTGGTCAACCTCTTTGAGTCAGTTAGCAGTGCTGTCGATGAAGACAATGTGGTTCATACAGCCTACCTTGATCTGGCCAAGGCTTTTGATACCATTCCCCACTCAGGAATCATAGAAAACATTCACTAAGCTTGGCATCAACCCTTATATCACTAGGTGGGTTGCAAACTGGCTCACAGATAGAACCCACTGTGTGAAAGTAGCTGACTCCTAGTCAGACTGCTGACCAGTCACGAGTGGAGTCCCACAGGGTTCAGTCCTGGGTCCTCTCCTATTTGGTATCTACTTCTCTGAAGTCCAGGCCAACAAGGAGGGACTCTGGCTGACAAAGTTTGCCGACAATTGCAAGTTGGGTGCTATTATTAACTCCCCAAGTGATGTTGACATCCTACACAATGGTCTCACTGAGACCAACGACTGTTGTGAGAACCATAGCCTTAAGCTCAGTGCCAAAAAATGTGTCATAATCCCCTTTGGGAAAACCCCGGTTCCTATGAATTACCACATTGATGGTAGTCCAATGAACACAGAAGGTGTTATAACAGATCTGGGAACACAGGTTGACAACAACCTCTCTTTTGATCACCACATTGCCACTGTGGTCAGAAAGTCCTTCTATGTGGCACATCTCATTACTTAGGGATTTTCACCCAGGAAGAAAGAGGTCATTGCCTCCCTCTATTTTTCCCTCATTAGGCCAATCATTGAGTACAATGCCCCATTTGGCATGCACCTCACTAGACACCTGCAACAACTGGAGAGGCTGCAAAAGTACCTCACAAAGAGGATCCTAGACCTTAAGCATTTGTCCTATATGGACAGACTCAAAAATCTCCAACTATTCTCTCTCTCATATCGCCTACTTAGAGGCGATCTCTGCTTGACTTACAAAGCCATGTCTGACCCAGATCTGTTAGAAATGCTACATCTAAAGAAATCCCAGTCCCTCCACACCATACACTCCAGGGACCTCACCCTCATTACCACAATTAACAGAACATGCTGGATGGACAGGTTCATAACCCAGAGATTACCCATGGTATGGAACAGATTTCCCATACATGTCAAGCAGAGCACCTCGCTGACCCCTTCAAGAGAAATCTTGATGAGTGGATGGGAAACAAAAAATTCACCTCGAGGATAATTCCAGTGGCTCTACTCGACAGAGGGACTGGAAACTAAGGTCGGGTGGCACTCTGCCAGGGTAATCCTATGGCTAGGCTTGTAAAGGCCCAAGGGCTATTAGCCTAGTAAACACCTATGAACTTATGAAAGTTGGTAATCATTTGAAATGTCAGGACTCGTGTCAAGTCTCAGAATGTGGAGAGTTAATAACTGAAAATCCAGACTAAGCTATATTAAGTCTGAGATTCCTATTTCTTGGAATTTTCCCTTTCAACATGGTATGTCAGTCGTGCAGTTGGTATATATAAATTCGTGGGTGTGTAGGCCATGCCCCCCAAATAAGTTTAAAGGAGAAGTGTAAGGTTTGATATTCCATCTTTTCCTATATTTTTATTATTTTGTTTTTCAGTGTTTCATGGCTCAGCATTGTGAGTCATTACATTTCAGTAGGGAGTGGAGAAACTCTCTCTACAGTTAACCATATTTACAGCATAGAGGATATGGGGGGGTACTGATAATTCCATGGATGTTTCTTAATAAATATAGAGATTATGGGGGGGGGGGTAAACTGATCTTTGAAGAACTTTGAATAGGGGAGTGAAGTGTGAAAAACTAGATGCCAGCTGTACTTTAAAGTGACTGCTTTTGTAAAATATCATCAGTTAAGTGTGCAAAGCTCAGTTATGGTGCTCTTTCTTGACCAGAAGCCATGAGGATGGGATGCTAGATTGTGTATGTTTGAATATATTGTGATATGTGACTGTAAATCATCTTTGCCAATATCTTGGACAGAGTGGATAACAGTGAGACTGAATGGAATGCATTAGTTGAAGTGGGACTGGTGATTATTAACAAGGATTTTATTTTTGCTATTTTCTGCTGAGTTAGTATAATATCAGTTGTAAATCATAGGCTGTATAGGTGTTTAGATGGATGTAGGTCTATTTGCCTTGGCAAAGAGGAGTATACTATGAATGAAGTTCATTAAAACTCAAATGTATGTAACAGTGTTGAGAAATAAAATAACAACAGGCAACTAAAGAGACTACATGCCTGATTAAATATATTGTGACATAATACGGTGATCCCACCAGGTGAATGCTTAACAAGAAACAGATGTTAGTTATACAGAAACATTTTTAGTGAGCCAGAACTTAACTGGGCTTGTGGAGTTATATTTGGCTAGGGATAAAGGGCCAAGAATATGGAAGAATATGGAAAACTGCAGCTATAGGGAGAATTAAGGACTAGTTCCTTTAAGATGAGATACACAAGGATGCAGTAATAGGAAGCATGTATGCTTTTTAAGGCCAGAGAAGGCAGACTATGGTGGGAGTAATTTAGGGTTTGGAATTCACAGGAGTCTGGATTTGTTTTAGGAAAGTAGAGACAGACTGAGGCCAGACCAGTGGGCTCTCAGACAGGAATCTATCTGAAGTCCTTTACTGCCAGTGAAAGTCCAGTAAAGGAGTATTGGAATTATGACATTATTTTAAGTTGATTATTACTTTACCTGCCACTGATAAATTTACAGAAACTGGATATGTTTTCTGTGTGTGTGTGTGTGTGTGTGTGTGTGTGTGTGTGTGTGTGTGTGTGTGTGTGTGTGTGTGGAGGAGTGTGCAGTAAAATACCAAAACTATGAAAAAATGAAGGCAGTTGGCCATAATTGGGAATGCTCTGTGGTAACCACTTCAAATTCTGAGACTCAAAAGTGTAAGCCAAGCAACAGAAAACATTGAGATTAAGGGTATTTTCTATAAAATTTTCTCTTGTATCTCTAAATGAATGACATCATCCAATGATGTCAGGTTTGCCCAATTTAGTACCTCACAATGTAAAGGTACTGGATGGCTGGGTGTTCCATTATGTTGACAGAAGTTTATGAGACATGTTATGTGAATGCGGCTCATTACCTATGCCTAACATATTCCAGCCTTAGCAAGAACGTGATGGGCTTAATAGTCTAGCTTCCCATAAGGTACTGCCTGCACTGCATAGCCCCACATACAAGTGGAACAGCTGTTTCAATTATTTAGTCTGTTAAGTATACCAGGCTACATCAGTGCTTCAGTGACATACATTGAAAAAAGAATCCGATGAAGATAAAGTTGTTTTTTTTTTTGTAATGATGCAACAAGGTCAGTTTCATTTTTACAGTCAGGCTGAGGGCTGCAGCAGTCCCCCATTCATATTTTACATGAAAAATGTTGGAGCCTTAGGTTTTGTTCTCAAGCATGGATAACTGTTTGGTGTGCTACATTACTCCACTTACAAATCTATCTGGAATCTATCCCTACATGTGCAAAAATGAGTATATGTGTGTGTGCGTATATATATATATATATATATATATATATATACATATGTAGTGAATATCAGTTTAAAAGGAGAATGAGGCTTAACATTCACTGCTTCTCCTTTAGGTTTGTTGTTTATTTTGCACAATTATAGGACTTGCACTTATGAGTCTTGGAGTTGCATTTTGGGGCCATGGTGTGCTACGACTTCTTCTGGGTAGGAGGGGTTTGCCTGGGGTTTTATACCACTTAAAATTGTTGTATATCTGTGTCGTGCTCTATTGGGATATATGTTGAACAAATCAATTGGTAATGTCATTTTAAAAAGATTTTGCTATCTTACATGTATGGTATAAATTAAATCTTTTTTTGTACTGAAAATCAAGATGAAATACATTTTGCACTATATCCAAATGCTCACCTCACAATGATTTACTGCCATATGTAGCTTTCTTATAATAAAATCTCATGTCATTTATCCTAAAAATGTTTCTTACATTGGATATGGATAGTAAGATGCAATCGCAGAAAATTATTTCAGTCCCTTTAATTTAATATACAGATAAGAAATAGTTTATCATCCAGAGGAGAATTTATGGATCATAATTAATAAAACGTTGAAGGAATGTATCATGGACAGAAGAGGGCAAGAAGTAGATAGGCTAAGATGATTCTCCCCCTAGAACAATGAGATTTAGGAGTATCTGATTTGAATGGCTACTTTACAGCTACACATTTAAAGATCATACAGATAACACAAGCAGAAGATTATAAATGAATGTGGAAGGGGATGATGATGAAACGAGGGTGGGGTTCAGGAAACTAGGACAGATTTGGATTTTTGATACAGGTCCTTATGGAGCATAATAACAACCATACAGATCATAATATTCATAAAGTAACAGAAAATGTTTTAAGAACTAATCCAACATGGGAATAGAAAAAGGAGAGTTTACCGAAAGGGATGAGTTCATGGGGATCCAGGGAGTTCATAGGGATCCAGGAAATAGACAAATGAAAGATGGAATTTATTGAAGAAAATCACCAAAAAAGCCAAGGCATTATGAGCAAATAAACATGGACAGAAACTAAAGAATGAAATTAAACTTATGTCAAGCCCTTCAACTCAATTTCTCATTTGCTTTTCTCTGCTCTTAGTTATTTTCCACACTCACATGATTCCTACCTAATTAATATTCCACTCTTCCTTTTTCCTGCTCTGTAACTCTACTATCTTCCTGTCTGCTCTTTCTCTCATTTTTCACTTGACTCTCCCGCCTTTCTCTTTCCGAAATCCACTTACTTTGACTGTTCTAGACCTAGACCTTGACTCCACCCCTACCTTCACTATACACACGCTCTCTACTACTGCTTTTTATGGTCTGTACTATCCCTATTGTGATACAACTGCTATCCATATTGTGATCTGATACTGTTATACGACTGTATATGAATGCATTGATTTTTAAAACCAATGCATCGTAAATTGTAATTGCAATAAACTGTCAGTGCAATTACAAATCTTTATTATTGTCTACTGCTTTTCCTACTAGTTATTAAAAAACTTGCTCTGTATTATATAATTTTACTAGGGCATTACTGTAACTTTTTCTTTTGTGTACTATCCCTTTTTCATATTGATGTGTGGAACTTTTCTATCCAGGCCTTCGCTAAAAAGGGAATTTGCTTTTGCTGATCCTGTCTGATTATACCAGTAAGCACATGTAACTGCATAAATAAATAAAAAATAGAGTGGGATAAAGACAAGCAGAAGTTTTTAATTCAGGTTAGGGACTGCCTTCCATACCAGGGACTGATAACAGAATATAGGCAAAGATTAAGGGGATATGGTAATGCTAAGTGAAATACCAGCTATGGTAGAGTTTTTAGCTAAGCTTAGTACAGAAGTAGCTGTTAAAAAGGGAAATTTAGAAGGACATATAAATTATTATATGATTGCCAGAAAAGTCAGTCCCAGGAGGTTAGAAAAGATTGGCAAGGGAGACTGGAAAGGAAGTTTATTGAAGAACAATGAAAATACATCTCCGTGGCTCCTAAGTATGCAATAAAGTCCAAAAAAATTTAGTATTTTTGTTTGAAAATTGTTGAATGGCTATTTTTATACCACAAGTAGACTTCAGAGACTTTCTCCTCGGGTTGACTGTAACTGCTGGAAATGTGATGGAAAAGAAAGAGTGAAATGAGAATGTGTGCTGGAAATTTAACACAGTGGCATATTTTGCATTTTTTCCACAGTGTTTCATCAAAAATGCTGGGCCAGCAACCTTTGTAACTAAGGACATGATTCTTGTGAAACATAGTAAGGCCTTAATGCTACTGGCTACCAAAAAGCCATTACTAGAAAATAGAAAAGAGAAATCTAAACTATCTGGTACCTCTCAACTGTCCCTGATTTTCAGGGACATCCTTGATTTTGACTCAAATTTTAACTCTGTCCCTCTTAATCCCTCCTAAAACTAGTGACTTTTGGAGGAAAGGTGGTGAATTACACTTAATGAATAATGACAATAATTAAGAGTTATAAACTTCTTTTACTTCAGAAAATGTGTATTAATTAATATGCTCTGATTCTGTCAATGTTTCAAGTTAATAGCACTAATATTTTAAAAGTGTCCCTGATTGTCCCTGATTTTTTCTTGACTTGTCCCTGATTCTGTTGACATTTGTCCCCAACTGGTTGAGAGGTCTAATGTTCTGAATATTGTAAATGAGATAACAAAATGGATGTGTGACCCTTAAAAAAGAAAATAAAAGAGAAAATGTTATTGAAGTAAGTAGAATCTGTGAGAACAACACATCGGAATAATGTTCAGGAGGAGGAGGAATACGATTTAATTTATGCAAGAAGTTTCATGATACTTAATTACTTCTACAAATCTGATTACCTACTGTTTTATTATGCTCAAGACACTACCAGAGCAAACTAACCTGCTACTTTACTTTCTGCTGTTATGGTATCAAAAATGTTCCTAAAGAACCAGATGACAAAGACATTGTATTTTACTCAGGAGACTCCTTCTACATGCAAAACTTATCAGTTATCAATTTTTCTGTTGCACATATGAATGTTTCCTGTAAATATCATTGTGTACTAATTGGAATCCTGATGGGATAATTGATGATACTTTTTGTATATAAATGCTGGTTTTAGATTGTTTAATTGTAACCTGATGAAGCACACCGGGATGGTGTGTGAAAGCGCTTGTTCTCTCAATTAAACTGTGGATTTTACATCGTGGTAGTTCCTTGCAGTCTTCTTTTCCACGTCTTGCTTTTTTCATTGGAAGGAACTTCTGAATGGTCGTTTTTTGCCTGTTGCTGATACTGGTGATTTTTGCTTGCTTTTTCGATCGTTACACGATGGATTTGCCTAATATAGAACTGGACTATAATCCTACTGTTACAGGAGCTGCTGATGACTGGAGCTGTTTGTTTCAACAACAAGAAAATCCGCTATTGAAGTTTGACATGGGAAATCATGTTTCGAATAAGGTAACACAGAGCACTGATAACTTAACAGATTTTTATGGCTCACTTAGAAGTCTAGAAAATGACCTCTATAAACTCCATAGACTTATGTGGCAAAGAAGGCATATGGAGGCATGCCTTCATTTCAAAGTCATTCCGCGTGGAATGAGAGTCTTATGTATGCCAAGCTATGGTGACAGCCACCCGGAATTGCTACGGAGATGGCAGCAATTGAATGTAGAATTTGGAACTAAGTATATTCATTTGCTTATAGATTATTTCTCTCCCTTGGAGGCTGAACTAACCGCTAAGGTGGAGGATGATTATAAAAGTCTTACTACCAACTACAAAAGTGAGCTGTGTATCTCGAAAATTAATAGCATGTGTCGACAGCTTGTGCTCTATAGTAACAGACTGGAGCGGATTAAGCTCAAGAAATTGAAACGTGATTGCCAGGATTTCCAGCTGGGGCACATCTTTGTATGGCCGAGAGTCAATGATAGTGAATCCGAACCTGTGCATCCAGCCAACAACTCCCGTACTCTTATATCTGACAATGTTGTATTCACTGACACCCAGAACGAACCTCACATGACTGGTGAATATCCTGTTGACGTACCTAGTAAAGATTTGCCACCCTCTAATGTCTCCATTCCTTGTAACCAACAAGCTCTGAAGCATCATGAAGGGTTAGGGGCCAGACCAAAAGTAGATACGGCCATGAATCCTTGTTTGCCTGCGGTGCCTTTAAACTATCCACTTGCAGAGTCAAAAGAAAATTATCGAAGGATAAAGAATTAAATACCTTGTTTTTCAACCTAACCTCAAGAGAATTTTCTCTTGATGAGCAGATTGTCTTGAATAAGGGGCTTTCCTTCATCCCCTCAAGAGGAAGTGAACTTTCGGACACTTTGATAGGGAAGCTATCTCTAAAGGTACTGTTTAAGGACTATAATAATGATGATTTTTCTTATGCATCGAATGTTTGTAAAAGGAAAAGCTGTTTTATCTAATATAGTTGAGTGGAATATGATTTCTATTCCTATTATAAGGAGAGAAAACATAAAGGTATATTTGTTAATTTAAACCAAGGGCAAAGACGCTGTCTTAACAACCTTTGTGATGATAATAAAATTGTGTTTAAACTGGCAGACAAAGGAGGGGGGGGTGGTTGCTATGGACACCGATGTATATGCTGAATTGATGTTTAGTATGCTTAGTAATGATATGGCTTATAGACTAATGGACAAATCTGAAGTAGACTCCATGATAAAATATGTTTATGACACTATATATGATATGCTTATGACTAGATGCACTGATAAATCTCTGTATGATTTCTTAATAGTAGACTCCCCCTTAATTCCTCTGATGAAGACCCACTATCTGGAAGGCATTGGGTGACTGAAAATGCATCTATCTATATACAGTCTAAATTAGGCCCCCTGGTCAATTCCATTCCCTCCATTCTAAAAGATACATATGGACTGTTGAAGGATTTACAACAAGACACCGTTTGTGATAAGCTACATAGCGGAACATTAATGGTAACATTAGACATCAAGAACTTGTTTACCAGTATCCCTAATGAGTTTGGCATTGATGCCATAAGGGAATATTTACATTCTTGTGACACTATGGATAGTAATGACCAATTGGTGATTTGTACTTTACTGGATATGGTCCTGAGTAATAACATCTTTTTGTTTAAAGATCAGATTTATACACAGACATAACCTGACCATTTACCAATGGGAAAAGGAGTTTATTTTCAACAATCCAAGGTTTAAAAATGTCATCCTATGGGGATGTAGATTCTTTGTGTGAATTTGTAACTTACATGGAGTCTACTACTTCTTTTTTGAAGTTCACTTATGAGTACTCTGTTTCTAGTGTGAACTTCCTAGATATTACCATCATGAAGGATATCAACAATCAGATTGTAAACTGCACTTTGACAGCATGCAATGAATAGAATATCTAGGCTTTGCAGTTTTCAGGATGACATGTTGAAGTTAGTGAATTTTCAAAAGAACTGTTTTGAGAATAGGGGTTATCCATTAGATTTGATAAATGATTTAACAACAGCAGCTCTAGAAACTCCTGTTTATAGGAGGAAAGGCTACTATAAATACAATATTGAAAGAAATAAGGTCCAGTTACCATTTAGTTTAAAATACACGAATGATATAGATCACATTATACGGATCATACAGAATAATTGGAAGATTTTATTACTTGATCCTGTTATATCGCAGTTAGTGGGAAATAAACCAACTTTTAGGTTTAATAATAGCCTAAATTTGAAGAGACTATTATGTAAAGAAAAAATGGACTCTAGAGAGTTAGATATTAGAGCTATCTATCAATGTTTTATGCTACATGTGATACCAGGAACATTATCTACCTAGCCACTTTTTAGACAATGAATGCATTGGCCCCATATATTGGATGTTTATATATATATCAAATATTGATATATTAAATAATAATTTTAAATATTTTTTCATTGTACTACATATATGTTTATTAATATAATGTTATTATTATTAATAATGGCTGATATATGCCAATGGCAGTAAATCAATTTATGGTTCTATTGCCATTTATTTTGATCAAGTACTCTGTATAGAATTAGTCACATTTGATTTTTAGATATGTTAAATGGAATGTTTAGATTATTTTTAGACATTTCATACAATATTTTATTTCATGCATTTATTTTATGCATATTGTATTTTTACCACCATTTATATTTATATTTATATTTATTTGCAATTGTTCATTAACATCTTTATTTATGTGTTTGAACGATTATACATTAGCGGATGACAAATAAGTCTCTTAGAGAAAATTTTTAAGATTTTTACTAATGGACTGCAAAACAATGATTATGTTTTGTATATAAATGCTGGTTTTAGATAGTTTAATTGTAACCTGATGAAGCACACCGGGATGGTGTGTGAAAGCGCTTGTTCTCTCAATTAAACTGTGGATTTTACATCGTGGTAGTTCCTTGCAGTCTTCTTTTCTACTGTATATGTTTGTGGAGCTTTTCTCCCCAGGCCTCTCCTGATAAAGGACATTACCTCAGTCAGTCTATCCTGGTCAACAAATATCAAATAAATAAATAAATTAATTATTTAATGCTTGAGAGACTGGATGTTAAAAAAACGTTAACATATGAGTATAGTACATGAAAACATGTTGCAATAGCTTGTTTTCTTTCATACTAATATATGTGTACCTGTGTCACTATTCTAGTTGTGATTTAATAGATTATGTTTATAAAGAAAAACGTTCATACCGATTTTAGCTTCTTTGTTTCATGAATAAGTTCACTTGTACCTTACTGTATCGAGGTGCTTGTCAGAACAAGTCAGGAAGTAATGGCCTTTTTAATTTATTTTTGACATACATTCACTATGCATCTGAAATGTACTTATTGTGGAAAAGTAACTGAGGAAGGAGTGTATGTAGTGGAGCTGCTCTCCTCACAAGTTGTTTTGCTGCCAGAGATTCAGTTACGTGTAGCTTTTATTTATCACCTGAAACAGTTTGGAAACAATAAAAGGAACTGTTGTAATTGTTTCACATTACTGGTGATGGGGTTGCCTCTGTGGTCCAGACTTTACAGTTATGACTGTTGTGTGCATTTTGTTTTATGGAATACTCCCAACTATTAAATCCAATGTGTCAAACAGCTTAATGTAGTCAACCTTCTGCAGTCCTTGGGTCATTTTTGGTTGAGACCCCTGATTACAATGGACATCATCAAACATGAAATTGTTCTGAAAGTCAAAAATATCTTTAAGATTTTTTTTCCCAAAATATGGACCTGATTAGTTTGCTGAACTGAACAGCTGTTAAAAAACCTCTGTAAATATATCAGCTATAAACTTTGGAGAATCAGCCATACTACCATTAATGACAGGGTCTAAAATTGTTTAATGCTGCTAACAAGATTTTTGTTCTTCATTCAGAAGGCTGTAGTATTACCTTATATGAGACAATACATCTGATATCAGTGGAGTAGATTTCAGTTGGGTCAAAGGAATGATAGCTAACAGTAGCTATTGGAGTCATTTTATCAATTACATTTGGCCTAGCACATTTAGACTTTAAGTAAACTGGAAATGATAAAATATGTTGTTAACTCCATGTAACTATGGGTATAAGAAATTATCGAGGGATAATGATCTTGTAAAGAATGGATTAAAGTAATAAATGGGCTGGCTGGTGCAGTTAAGGGAATACCACCACATTAACAGAACTTTCAATTGTCAAAACATTTCCAAAGGGTGAGACTGCTGCATATTTGGTATTCAAAGCTAAACAATTAAAATATATTTCTGGTTCCTCTAAGGAGTGGATTTTAAAATGCAAGTCTGTTTTTTGTGATTTTTCTTTTTCTTTTTTTTATGCTGGAAAGAGAAAAATAAGGTCTGAGATCTGGGAAGTGTATTTTAGCCTGTATGTTATTTATTTATTCATATTTGTTTGCTGAGAAAGTTCACTGGGCCAAAAGAACCCATTTTCAGAGGAGGCCCGGGGAGGAAAGCTCCACAAAGACAGTTAGTATAAGAGTACATAAAATATAAAACAGTTAGAGTTAGTAGACACAAGCAATATTAACAAAAATAGGCAGTATTATACAATAGTAGAAAATAAGTGTGCAAACACACGATATGTACAGATTTATGAAGGTAAAAGTTACAAGCTAATCAAGTAATCATATTATTATTATACACTAGAGGTAATATACTGATAAAAACATTTAGCCGGATTTTCAAGGTGTTATGAGAGTATAAGCAACACAGTAGTGCAGGGCGGAGTGGAGGTGTAGATAGTAAAGCAAAGATAGTAAAGCAAAAAAATATATCATATTTGTTTTAAGTAGTGATGAAAGAAAGTTTGCAGAGGTGAGGATGTAAATTAAGGTGTGAACAACTTAGGGTGTAGGGAGTCAGGTTATGAATGGATGAGAGTTGAGACATCTGCATTGCCATGGGGTGAAGAGGTTGTGTTGTGAATAAAGGCTGCAATTAAAGTTTTTATTATTATTATTATTTAAATTTTAATACAAATAATATTATGTTCCAATGTGGTATGATAGAAGAAGGCACATCAGTACATGCATAGTGTGCCTGCATTAATGCCGAAGACATGAAATTCCACCATATGTCTATGACACCATTCATAGTACAAAACCATTAATATAACCACTACACCAGCATCACAGAATGTCTACAGGCTAGGTATGAGACAGGCTCAGAAGTAGGGCTCCTCTTTCACTTATGTATAATCTGTCTGCCTTTGAAATCAGACAAAGTGAGAATGTTGCATTTGTAAGATTTTTTTTTACAAGAGTTTGGTATTAGGGGTACAGAAAAGTGATACAAGATGAATGCTGTATTTAAATATATATGAGTAAATGATTAGCTATTGAAAGTAATATCATTAATGAATACATTATTAGTTTTATAATATGGTGTGAGTTAGCAAAGGTTTTCATGGAATGTTGAGAGTGGAATCTAGCCACACCATTTGGTATTTAAAATTAGAAACTAGGGTAATATTGTTAGCCAAGCAACTGAATATAGTTTTCTAATCTATGTGCAGTTATAAAGACTATTCACCTAATGTTATTCATTTTAAATCTATGTAAATCCTTAGTGGAACAAAGAATAACTTTTGCATTTAAGATTCCCAAGTTTGTTTGAAGGGATTGGATGTTTTCCCAACTGTCAAAAATACAGTTAGTTTGCATAAAGGATTGCATTACATTATCTATATCTTCCAGGCAGCCAGAGTCTGATTAGTGGCTTGGGCACTTGATGGAATTGGTAGGAGACGACAGGCATGTTTATCTGGGGAACTTGATGGTTGGCCAGACCCAGCTGCACGCTGTTGGAATCTCTCAGAGGAGAGACGGTGATGTGCAAAGTGTTACCAGGGTGAGGGCATAAGGTTTGCCAAGTCACTGGTTGGTAGTGGGCTCCTGAGCTGGTGTACAACAGGAACACATGCATACAGTTGCACAAGCAGCACAATGTTGTAGTCATCTGCAGTGTTGTGGATTCCATGCCTCCCTCTTCAAGGATAGTGTTAGGGCCATTGCATATGCCCAAATTATTGGGATGCAGGTGAGAATCCAAAGCACCCTTATGGCTACCTAAATGCTACCACACACACACGGAAAGCTCTTGCTCCAACATTGAGTGAAATTCTTTATACTAGGGAATGAGTGGTTCATAGCAGATTAGGATAAGACTTGAAGGTTGGCAACCATAATAGTAAAACCCATTTTAAAAAAGGATTACATTTGATTTGTTGCAGTCATCAGATGAAGTTTTAGTAAATGGGGAAATATGATGGGGACAACTATGAAGTCATCCAGAAACTTAGAAATGGTGAGCTCAGATATGATGTAATTGTAGTCAAATATAACGATAGCAGATCTTGTAAAAAGACAATAAAACATTGTATAAGGGGCCAGCTGAGAATCTCAGGGTGGATAGTCTGTAAATAACTATGAAATAAAATGAGGACTGGGATTCTAATAGAGTTTCATTGTGGAGTCACATGATACAGAAACAAGGGATCCTCTAGTCCTTACTTGGCATATATTATTGAGGACTGACAAAGCCATATGTTTAATTACAAAAGGGGAATTGGGCTCACTGCGCTGAAATATTCCAGTTTCATATTGGTGATGTATGCTAATGTAAAACACTGAAGTAACAGCATAGCCTAGGGAGGTCTGTGGGCAGTTTTCCCAAAACAGCAATACCAGCTGTAAGAGGGGATTGGTATTGCTTGCAATCTGACACTCCCATACAGGTGGTGCTGTTCCACAGGTGGAAGGGGAGCTGTTTGAGGGGTGGTCAAAAACCACACACATGCACAGTAATGTTTTGTGTTAATCATGCATTATTTTCGGAGAAGATGACTCCAGGTTATAACATTACATTAAGTATACAATCCAGACCAGTAAAGGACCCCTCAAGCATGCTCCCCCTGTAGGCTGGATGATCAGAATGCCTGCACGATGGCCATTTGATCTATCAATCATGTAGTCTCCCATCCATACATAATACTGGGGGGCTCTCTAAAGTCAGATAGGGTGGGTCATGGATGTACAGTTCCACCGGTGTAGTAGAGCTAGAACTGAAGTCTGAAAGCCCATAGCATGTGTGCTGCCATAAAAAATTGTCTTATGATACAAGAAAGCTTCAGGCAGAAACAGAGGGTTTTCCAAGGATTCTGCAGGCACCATGCAGTGGCAGTAATAGGTAATGAGATACAGTATTTTGGATGTTTTAGTACTTCATTAGCCATTCCTGTCATAGTGGCAATCTCTTGCATTTCCTTGTATGTCAGTGTTTATGGTAGGTATTTGACAGTGATTTACATACACCTGCACAGCATTCTGGGTAAATACAAAGCAACTTACTTCTATAGAAGTGCAGATTATTATTTAGATTTTGTTTTCATTACTGCATTATCGCAGTGTCAGTTGTCAAAATAAGGTATTCTTCCTGCAAAACCCAACTAACAACTTCCTTTTTTAGGAAGTAAAAACCCTACTGATGTATAGAGCATCGAAGTATAATAGTCTATATTGTATTGTAGCATAGTAGTGAAGCATTATGGATTCAGTCTTTCATTATGTCATGACAGAAACTTTCAGATCAAAAAACATTTTCAGAATGCTGTCCTTAGCAACAAAATAAAATGCAAAAGCAGAATATTTTTTGCATCAAAAACTGATTGTTGGTGTTTATATCATTTATTCCATGGCTAAAAAAAAGATTTTCTCTCCTTCAGTGTGTGCTTAATATTTTAGTTGCAGTGCTTGTTTGTGTGATTTAATTAAATCTTTCACACATTCACATTATGTTTATATATATATATATATATATATATATATATATATATATATATATATATATATATATATATGTGTGTGTAGTAAGGAAATTTTATACAACTTCAAGGGATTTGATACTTAAAGCTGTTTCAGAAATTGACCAATTTATTTTGTAAATAGTAATATTTTGAGAAGAAATTGAGATAAGGAAGGAATCTCACTCTTTTTAGGGAGAAAAGTTTTTTATACATTTATAAAATGGAGTAAAGTTTAACATGTTTCTGACAAGTAATGTATGTCTACAAAATAAATGTGTTAAAAATCATTTGAGACATAACTTTCTTCATTTGCTTGATTGATTTTCTGTTAGACTGAGTAATAGAAATAGCTGCCCACATTTCTCTCGGAACCTTTGCAAAGTGATATGAGTAAATAATTTAATTTCTGCAATTGAGAAAGAGCTGAGATTTATATCAGTAAGTCTAAAAATATTAACTATGAAAGCATTTACATATTAATGCATTATATAATATTTATGCAAGGACATTTCAAGTGACTGGTTTAACCAAGGTTACAATGAACATTTCTGAGACAAGAGACAGTAGTTTAGTTGAGAGTAGGGGTGTATTGTTATGGGGAATAAGAGATGGCAATATGAGGTGCAGGGGTATGAGTGAAAATATGTGAGGCAGTTGTGGGCAGATATGTGTTACCCTGCAAAGTTGCAGTGCACCTTTAGATTGTATGAGAACTACAGCAAATACAGAAGCAGCTTATGTCTTAATCACATGTGATGATGTCAAACAGAATGCTACAACTAATACTGCTAATAGTTTGATCAAAACTGCATTTTCTAATAGTTTGAAATCCATCACTGCTTACAACATTATGCAGTGGAAAAAAAACACAGCTTGTCTTAAACTATTCACAATTTCATGGAGTTCATTTTTTTATTTGAAACCTGATGTTTATTTTTGAGTTATTGATATGTTAATGGGATAAACCCTGTGGACGCAAGCAGTTTGTCAGATGCTGATTTTTTCCTCTGCTGCTTTAGTTACTTAAATTGCATTCCACTTTGTTTTACTGATGTTTCTAAGGATTATATTTTCTCCTTGAATAATATAAATAAAAAATGGCAGTCTCTGGCCACCACTGCTGCAGACTTTGTATGACTTCATACAGTGATACAGTCTGTCACCATATGGGACAGTGCTGCCATCTTTCTGGTGCTGTGTGACACTAATAATGACAATATTTGTTTGTCTGTTGGTTGTTAATTGCCATCATCCAAATTGGAGCAATCACTTTCTCTGTGAAACCTTAGGTGGCATTCCTATTGACTAGAGTCGCATATCTTTGAATTTATTACTGCTCAATACCTCAGTTGCTTGGCTTCTGCTACATACCTACAATCAACTGCATTACTAGCTGAGTAAAGTACAAACTTGCAGTGTTAAAGATTGTACTGCATTTTATTTTTCTGTCTATTTAATTGTTTCATTGAATATTGTGGTCTGTGACTCTGTAGTTATTTATTTTTCTATTTAATTGTTTCATAGAATACCATGGTCTCTCTCTGTCTCTGCAGTAGTGGGGGCTATTGTGTTTCACTTCATTGAGATTCAGTGTTAAACTCTTAGCATAGAGGGTTTCTCTGTATTTATAAGTGTTAGTCACATATCTTTGAATTTATTACTGCTCAATACCTCAGTTGTTTGGCTTCTGCTACATACCTACAATCAACTACATTACTAGCTGAGTTAAGTACAAACTTGCAGTGTTAAAGATTGTACCGCATTTCATTTTTCACTCTATTTAATTGTTTCATTGAAAATTGTCTCCATGTCTCTCTGTAGTTATTTATTTTTCTATTTAATTGTTTCATAGAATACCATGGTCTCTCTCTGTCTCTGCAGTAGTGGGGGCTATTGTGTTTCACTTCATTGATATTCAATGTTAAACTCTTAGCCTAGAAGGTTTCTCTGTATTTATAAGTGAGTCACATATCTTTGAATTTATTACTGCTCAATACCTCAGTTATTTGGCTTCTGCTACATACCTACAATCAACTGCATTACTAGCTGAGTTAAGTACAAACTTGCAGTGTTAAGGATTGTACTGCATTTCATTTTTCTGTCTATTTAATTGTTTCATTGAATATTGTGTATGTGTCTCTTTGTAGTTATTTATTTTTCTATTCAATTGTTTCATAGAATACTGTGGTCTTTCTCTGTCTCTGCAGTAGTGGGGCTATTATGTTTCACTTCATTGATATTCAGTGTTAAACTGTTAGCCTAGAGTTTTTTTCTGTTTTCATAATTGAGTCACATATCTTTGAATTTATTACTGCTCAATACCTCAGTTGTTTGGCTTCTGCTACATGCCTACAATCAACTGTATTACTAGCAGAGTGAAGTACAAACTTACAAAGTTATAGACTGTACAGCATTTCATTTTTCTGTCTATTTAATTGTTTCATTGAATATTGTGTCTGTGTCTCTCTGTAGTTATTTATTTTTTCTATTTAATTGTTTCATAGAATACTGTGGTCTCTCTCTGTCTCTGCAGATAGTTTCCTGCTCAACCTCCCTGTTCTTGTTTTGGTATTAATTTTGGTGTCTTTGGAATTGCCCACCCCTCCTGTAAAATTTGTGTTTGAACGCTCCTTCTGGGTCTGTCTCATTTGGTCACTCAACCGAGTACAGTGAGATCATATTCTGACTTCAGAATCTCCTACCAGTCCCATCATTTCAGCTCTATCCAAGCTCTATTCCAGTCTAGTGGTCTAATGTCACTAGCTCACTCTACATAATACAGAGAGAACGTTTGTGAAGGGCAAGCCACTTAGGTCCTTAATTTTGAATTATCTGTTTCCCCTTTCTCCCTTTTCACTTTCCAAAAAAAACATTTTCTAAGCTTGTTTCCTGCCTTTCCTGTAACTAGTCTAGTCCAAATACAGATATGTTGTTTACAGGACTGTTTGTAAGCTTCTGAGCCCCCCGAGCCTTTCTGTGTTGGAGGGAAGCCTTCTAGCTTATCAGTGGGAGTGGTAAGCACTAGGTAGTCTATCTACTAAAAGAGTGGTTTCTAGCCCAGAAATTGTAGTTCATTGGTCGTTTGGGAAGTTTTTCCATCTCTTTCAACTTTCTGGTTTAAAAGCCTGTGTCTGCACTTATTTACCACCTTTCCTGTAGCTAATCTAGTCCAGATACAGATTTGCTATATCCAGGACTGCTTGTAAGCTTCTGAGCCCTGCAAGCCTTTCTGTGTTGGAGGGAAGCCTTCTAGCTTATCAGTGGGAGTGGTAAACACTAGGTAGCCTATCTATCACAAGAGTGGTTTCTGGCCCAGAAATTGTAGTTTAATGGCCATTTGGCAGTTTTTCCATCTCTTTCATCTTTCTGGTTTAAAAGCCTGCATTTGCGCTTGTTTCCCACCTTTCCTGTAACCAGTCTAGTCCAGATACAGATTTGCTGTATCCAGGATTGTTTGTAAGCTTCTTAGCCCCCCAAGCCTTTCTGTGTTGGAGGGAAGCATTCTAGCTTATCAGTGGGAGTGGTAAACAGTAGGTAGCCTATCTACCTCAAGATCCAGGTACAGATTCTTAGTTTTAGCACTTGAATTTGCTTATTCGCGCTCAGCACTTGTTCTGAACTTGTTATTAGCACTAAATAAGCTACAAATTACTACATCACTCAACCTTCCTCTTTACCTAGAGGAAAACAGTTTTTGTATTTACTTTCCTCACTTGCTCAGAGAAAAACAGCTTTTATACTCACTTTCCTCACTTGTCTAGAGGAAAGTAGTTTTTTATTCAGGCATGTCCAAGGGTCAGATCCCAGTGTTCTCTCCTGTCTATCTGATGAATCTGGGCATCTTGAGGAAATGTAGCAATTGCCTTATGTACACAGACAATCCTCTCCTCCTACCACCCAACACCACAACCTGTGAGAGATTCACTTATCTAGCCAAACTGGAGGTAATGCTCTCTCCAACCAAGACTGAACTTGACAGTCAAGAGGAGAAGGTAAACACTTACAAAACACCACACTCATCACATAGTCCAACTAAACCTACACCACCAAAATCCACACATAGAAACACAAAAAACAATTGCGGAGGCTCTCAATAATAATCTGCTCAAGCAACAGAGACTTCCAAAGCAGAAACGCAAACAACCTCCACCCCTCAACACAGCCCAAATGACACATAGCCCACAGTCTCAGTGTGACACTCAACCCATCCCATAAGGCAAAACAAACTACCCAACACACTAGTCATAGGTGACTCTATAGTCAGGAACACTGATGTCCCACTCACCAGGCAAAACAAGGAGAAGGTTACTGTCAGCTGCCTGTCGGGTGCCAGGATCCACCACATAACCCACGCACTCAGGTCACTCTGTCGTTGTCCATGTTGATGTGAATGACCTGAGACTACATAAAAAGAGACATGGAAAGCTCTCTGATCTTGTATCCCTGGCAGGTATGACCCTAGCCCTGAGTAGCATCCTGCCATTGCCCAGAATGATACCGCAGTACAAGGACAAAATGATTGACTTCAACAATTGGCTAAGCTTCTCATGTCATTCTAAGGGGATCCAGTATCTGTCTGCCTGGAGCAACATGGTCGACAGACTACAACGCTTTGCTAGAGATGGTCTGCACCTATAACCCCTGGGATTCCAGATACTGGCTAAGGCTCTTGCTGCCCCTATAGTGCATTTTTTAGGCAAGGTTCAAATGACAAATTCACCAATGTAACAAGAACAGGCAAGCAAAAACTGAGGGTTATGCTACTCAAAGCTAGAAGTCTAAATCTCAAAATGCACTCCCTCGAGGCACTCCTTAAAATGGAGAACATCGATATCTGTGCAGTGACTGAAACCTGTTTAAAGGCTCCAGAGAGCACCCCTGCATTACCAGGCTATAACTCATACTACACTTTTCGGCCACCTAACCTGGACCTGAGCACCAAAGGTGGAGGTGTGTTCTTATTCATTAAGGATATCCGCACCTACAGGTTAGTTGCTCAGCATAATTCATCCAAGGTTATCCAAGTGCAACTAACTCTGGGCAAAACTGCAATCCATGCCCCAGGATTCCCACTCCTCTTTTCTTGATATACTGGTCAACCAAACACCCTAATAATGGGCAATTTCAACTACCCCACCATTAACTGGAAAAACTACTCATGTACCAACTCTTTTACTCAACGCTTTAAGGAATTCATAAATTCCAATGTCCTGGATCATCTTATCTACACTCCCACCAGGGGCAACAATATCCTAGACCTAGCCATTACCACCATGAGTGACCAGTGTTCCACACCTGAAGTTAACTTCTCGTTGATCAGATCCGACCATAAGCTAATCACCCTACATATCCACATCCTGCCCCCAACCCCCATTAAGGAAATCACGGTAAAATATTTCTCCAAAGCCAACTTCATGTTTCTTAAGACAGAAGTGGTGAACTTCATGACACCCATACAGATGGACAATACAGTTACGACTGCTGAATCCTACACAGATGCACTCTATAAGCACTTACATGAATGGATCATTTTATCCCAAATAGAACCAAGATGCTATCCTCCAAAAAAAGGAATCCAATCTGGTGGTCCCCTGCCATAAACAAACTCTACAACAGAAGGCAGAAACTGTTGCAAAAGAGAGTAAAATCCCATGAGTGGAGGAGTTCCCTGGTCAGCCCCAGTAAGAAGCTGAGATCCCTTATAAGATCTTCCAAAGCTAGCTATGAAAACAAAATCACCACTGATGCTAGGGACAACCACAAAGCATTCTATAGCTATGTCAAGAATCTCAATGGCAACACCCAGATCTGCTCTGAGTTACAGCACAACTGCAAGAAAATTACAGAACGAACTGATATTGCCAACGTCCTGGCAGATATGTTCAATGCTAACTTTACTCTCCTTTCACCCCCTAAAGGGCCCATATATATATATATATATATATATATATATATATATATATATATATATACAGGAAGAAAGTAGAGTCCCTGTAATCACAACTACATAGGTAAAAGCTGCACTCTCTAAAGCCAAAAACACAGCATCCATGGGACCGGACAACATTCCAGGCTGCATTTTACATGAACTTCAGAACAAACTGGCTCCCCACCTAAGTACCCTCTTCAGTCATAGTCTCACATCAGGCTTTGTGCCCACTGAATGGCACACAGCAACAGTTATCCCACTCCACAAAGGGGGAGCCACCGCTGATCCCGGGAACTATCGCTCTGTTAGCCTGATCAGCCTGGTCTGTAAGACCATGGAACTTATCATCATGGAACTCATAAACAAAGACATTGTTAACTTCCAAACTCTGGACCCCACCCAGTTCGGGTTTGTGAAAGGCAGATCGTGCCTCCTGAACCTGATTGACTTTTTTGAGGCAGTCACCAAAGCTGTAGATGAGGGTAAGGTGGTTCACACAGCCTATCTTGACCTTGCTAAGGCTTTTGACACCATCCCCAATTCTGGAATTATAGCTACACTCACTAAACTAGGTATAAATCTCTACATCACAAAATGGGCTGCCAATTGGCTAACTGACAGAACCACACTGTAAAAGTTGCAGAATCCAAATCTGACTTCAAACCAGTGTCAAGTGGAGTACCACAGGGTTCAGTCCTGGGACCTCACCTGTTTGGTATCTACTTCTCTGAAGTACAGGCAAACACAGAAGGCCTTTGGCTAACAAAGTTCACAGATGACTGCAAACTAGGAGCCATAGTTGAGTCCCCAAATGATGTGGACATCCTACAGAAGGGCCTCACTGAGACAGATGCCTGGTGTCAGAACCATGGCCTCAAGCTCAATGCCAAAAAGTGCATTGTCATCCCCTTTGGTAAAAACTCTGAACTCATGAACTACCACATAGGCGGCTGTCTACTTAATGCTGAATGTGTGATAAGAGACCTGGGTACCCAGGTGGACAGTAGTCTCTCCTTTGATAATCACATCACCACAGTAGCCAGGAAATCCTTCTATGTGGCACACCTCATCACAAAAGGGTTCTCATCTAGGAGAAAAGAGGTCATTGTTCCCCTCTACTCGACACTCATTAAACCCATTATAAAGTACAATGCCCCTTTTGGCATGTACCTCACAAGACATCTGCAGCAGCTGGAAAGGCCACAGAAGTACCTCACAAAGAGGATTACTGGTCTCAAACAGATGCCCTACATTGACCATCTCAAAAAACTCCAGCTTTACTCCGTAGCATATCGTCTACTCCAAGGTGATCTCTGCCTAACATATAAAGCTATGTCAAACCCAGAGCTGTTGGACATGCTACACCTAAAGAAATCCCAGTCCCTCCGGGCTAGATGCTCTAGGGACCTAAACCTTGTCACCACAACAAACAGGACATGCTGGAGAGGTAGATTCCTGTCCCAGAGATTTCCCATACTCTGGAACAAGCTACCCATCTATGTCAAGCAAAGTTCCTCATTAGCACTCTTCAAGAAAATCTTGATAAGTGGATGGGAAATGGGAAACAGGAAATACACCCCTGGGATCACTTCTGTGGTTCTGCCCGACAAGGGCACAGGAAAATAACTTTCTTGGGTTGCATAAGCCAGGGAACCTTGTTGGCTAGGCTTACTTAGGCCCTTGGGTCGATAGCCTAGTGCCTACCTATGAATGTAAGATACAATTTGGTTAAGACATTGGGGAAGTTATTTCTGTTTTTATGAAAAACTATGGATAGTGGTAAAAGAAAGCAGACTACAAAAATGTTGATATGAAAAAATTACAAAAAAAAAAGTTGATGTAAGAAATGAATGCAAAGACATACAAAGCTACATGAAAAGCAAGATGTCAAAACATTACAAGGAATGGATATTATGTGGATAGTCCAGGGAAAACTTAGAGGAAATAGTAAGGAAATGTGCATAAAGAAGGCAATAAACAAATAACAATACCATTGAACAGGGGGATTTCTTTTGAAAATGATTAATGATAAAACTTCATATTAAAAATCACGTGGGATACAAAAGCAAAAAAAGAGAATATACAGTGTGAAATGCTGTAAAGAAAACGATCTAGAAGACTCAGCTGAACATTTTATATGCTGGTATACAACTAGTTATTTATGAAGAAAGTAAATTAAGATATATTTCAAAAGGACATATGAATATGGTTGTGCATGGTAATTATGGAATAGATATTTCCAAAATATTGGAAAAAAATTTGACAGAATATCGATATAATGTATTAAGATTTTCTGGAAGAAAAGATATACAAAAGATATAATTTTATTTTTTATAACAAAATATGGAATAGTGGGGAGTGTTAAAATGTATTATGTTTTGTCACACACACACACACACACACACACATATGTATATGTATATATATATATATATATATATATATATATATATATATATATATATAGATATACACACACACACACACACACACACACACACACACACACACACACACACACACACACATATATCTTATGTGAAGGACAGCACATCTGGAGTACAACAGTCTCATGCTGTACTACAGAGTCTGTAATGAAAAAGGAATTCAAGTAACTGGTGTGGGAATAGAACCCCCCAACCTTTTGATCCACTTATAGCCAAGCCAAGTGTGCTACCTGTTCATCCATTGACACTGATTCTTTGATATATTTTGATATTAACAACTTTGCATGTGGAATGCAAGCCATTTTACTTTCCTGTACATGGCAAGTCTGCACTACACAGTAATGTAGAGTCATATCACTCTGGGATATCTTCTGTCCTGCATGATAGAAAGCCGTAGCCAGATATTCTAGGCAGCACTGTCATGATACAGAGTACCATAGTCCTATAATCCACATCATACCATGCATCGTGACTGAAAAAGGAGTTTCCCTTTCTGAATTATGTAATACATTTTTCTCCTTATTACACTGTCCCTTTAAAACTGTGTTTGTGATTATGCTGCTGAAGTGTCTGAATCCTGCCTTTTGTCATTTGATACCAGAGATTAGCACACTGAACATTCTGTTGTAATTAGCTAACAATTTTCCATCTATTGTCAGTTCCTGCGTTTTAGGCTTGCTGTTGTTCATAGGTAACTACTAATCTAGCTGCCCTAGTAGGCTATTTTAAACTTAGCCAACTGGTGAGAATCAAACCCTGCACTTTCTCTCTATGAAGTAAAGGCTTTAACTATGATAATAACCTCCAAATCCTTCAACAGTCTATTAGTTTTTAACTAACTGCAGAATCCAGGTAAGAAATTCATGATCCATTAGTGGCATGACCTGTCCATTATCAGAAAGTAAAAGATGTTTTAATGAGTTATATTTTGAAATTCTCTCTGTAAGCATACACTTAGGTTCAGGATGTAATGAAGCCAATAAAGAAAGCTGATACAGCTTAACTTCACATTTACTTTCCTGAGCTACCAGGACAGCAGTTATATCTATATCTGTATTTATATCTATATCTATATCTTATCTATATCTATATCTATACCTATATCTATGTCTATGTCTATGTCTATATCTATATCTATACCTATATCTATATCTATGTCTATGTCTATGTCTATGTCTATATCTATATCTATACCTATATCTATATCTATGTCTATGTCTATATCTATATATCTATACTTATTTATTTATTTATTTACATTTGATAATCAGGTAGTGTCTGACTGGGCCAGAAGCCTGTTTTCAGTAGAGACCCATAATAAGATAATGACAATTACAATAGGAGTTCAAATGCAAGTTCCTTGACATTGTATCTAAAAATATTTAACAATGATAGTGCAATAAGCTTATACTATTCATACAAACAAAACAAAAATATGTTTGTCTTTTTTTCAGGATAAAAATATCATAAACTGAAGCTAAGAAGGCTCAATTGCAAAGAAATATTGACAATGGGCGGTGGAGAGAAGGAGTCAGACAGTAAAGCGTTAAATTAGTTAGCCTGGTGGAGCACACGAGCAAAGCCTATGTTTGGTGAAATATTCCTTTAGGGACTGGATAAATGAATGTGTATCATACCATTGATGGACAGAATATGCTGAGGTAGAGCATTCCAGTGTTAGGCAATGATATGTGAGTATAAGGAGACGCCTTGAGTGCTTTGGGTTTTGTTAACTTTCAACAATACTTTATCAGCAGACAAGAGATTTTAGGTTAGTGTAGGGGTGGACAAGGTCAGATAGAGCTAGGCAGTTGTCTTGCTTGTATAAACTGTATGGGCAGTTAGTAGCAGAGTCAGAGTAAGCAGGCGAGGGAGCTCTAACCCATTCAGCTGGAGAAGGGCAGTGCAATGATGAGAACTTTGAGACTGATTAGTGGCACATTTGGCTGTTTTGTTATAGCAAGATTCAAGGCTATTCAGTTCAGATTTGTGAAGATTTGTACATATTTGTGAACAATAAAGCAGGGAAGATAAGAGATGGGTTCTGGCTGTTGCGAGTCTGGCATGGTCAGTAAGATACGATTTAGCCCTCCCTATAGAGAGAACCCAGTTTGACATGAACCTTTTTAATTGTTAGTGCAAGGTGTTTGTCAGACTTAAGTCCACTATCACTTGTAACACCAACAAGTTTTGTATGGTCAAGGGGTTCTATTTTTGTGCCACTGGAGGGGGAAGCAGTGATAAGTGCTTGGTTGTTTGTTGTTAAGGTATTATACAAGACCATAAGCTTGGTTTTATTGGGTTAAGTATAAGTTGATTGGCTAAGTAGTTTTCAATATTGTCGAGGGCTGCCCAGCAACTCTATATCCATAGCTGGATCTACTTCACATGACTGAAAACTCAAAATGATGAATTTCATTTGATTGAGACCACAATATCTAATTTTCAAAATACTGAAAACTCATTTGACTGAGTCTCATTATACTGAAAGCTTACAATGCTGAATTTCAAAATACTGAATTTTAAGCCATAGACATGCACACGTACAATACCAATGACTAACTCTTTCCAAAACTTAAAAACTACTTACTTACCCTCTTAACAGAAACCGGACGATATATAAGCAAACTAGGTGGCCTCACACTCCCTTAACTATATATATTAACTCCAAGATCGCACTACAGTGGGGAAAAGGGCTTATACCTTTTACCTACCTTATAGTACTGTACACACTGCCACTACTGCTGAGAATACATTAAACATCTGCCATATTACTTTAGATACTTCCCATAAAAAATGTAAAGAGACATATCCACATTTATAAACACTACAGCACTACTTTCTATGCTACTATCAGTATTCTGACAGTCGGCAATTTAAGTTACAGGAATGTTTTTTATCACAAGCAAGTTACAGGTGAAGGGAAACATACCACATCTATGGCTTAAAATTCAGCATTTTGAAATTCAGCATTGTAAGCTTTCAGTATAATGAGACTCAGTCAAATGAGTTTTCAGTATTGTGGTTTCAGTCAAATGAAATTCAGTATTTTGTGTTTGCAGTCATGTGAAGTAGACCCATATATCTTTATCTGTTTATGCCTGTTTTGCTGCCTAGCTATTTAATCTATGCGGATTGTCAATTCTAGAAAGTCTTCCATTGAATAAATGCTATTTTATTGCTGAGGAGATGACAAAATGAATTTAATCAAAGCTGTATCAGTTGTCACTCTTTTGATGATTCTCTGTGTTTATGCTACTTGTCTATTCATTGACTATGTTTGCTTAACTATACAAAATAAAATCAAAACGCTTCCAAGGTTGAAAAACATCAAAAAATCAGTTGAAATAACTTCAAACAGGCTGAGAGAAGAACCAGTCTAGTAAAATAGCAAAATATTTTATTACCACAGCAAATAGAATGAGCACTTTTACCTTTACTGACCTTATCCTATTTGTTATTGAAGTGATGGCTGTAGAAGATCCTGAGATTTGCTGACCAAATAACTGGTCTGCATTTTTTATAGTAATCATGTCATGTAACATGCTACAATTATATTACAAGTGGTAACAGGGGTGTACTGCAGAGCCCCACCCACCATGTATATTCAAGCAGTAAAACCATGCCTTCATTGAGTTGCATAAACACACACACACACACACACACACACACACACACACACACACACACACACACACACATGCAGTTAAATGCTTCCAGTTAGCACATGGATGATGTTATACTGTTGTTTGCCAATGTTCATAGGTGTGTTCATAGGTGTGTACTAGGCTAACGGCCCTAGATCCTATATAATCCTAGCCCAAGAAGATTCCCTGGCATCATGCCACCCAAAGTTAGTTCCCAGTGTCCCTGGCAAGCAAGGCCAGCGAAGTGATCCCCGGAATGAACTTCCTATTGCCCATCCACTCGTCAAGATTTCTCTTAAAAAGGGCCAGTGAAGTGCTCTGCATGATGTGAATAGGAAGTTTGTACCAGAGTACGGGAAGTCTCTGGGTTAGGAACTTGCCCCTCCAGCATGTTCTGTTTATTGTGGTAATGAGGTTTAGGTCCCTGGAGCATGTGACATGGAGGGATTGGGATTTCTTTAGGTGTAGCATATCTAGCAGCTCTGGGTCAGAAATGGCTTTGTAGGTCAAGCAGAGATCGCCTCTAAGTAGGCGATACAAAACAGAGTACAGCTGGAGTTTTTTGAGTCTGTCCATATAGGGCATGTGTCTAAGGCCTAAGATCCTCTTAGTGAGGTACTTTTGTGGCTTTTCCAGTTGTTGTAAATGTCTAGTGAGGTACATACCAAATGAGGCGTTGTATTCTATAATAGGTCTAATGAGGGACGAGTAGAGAGGGGTTATGAAATCTTTCTCCCTGGATGAGAAACATTTTGTAATGAGATGTGCCACACAGAAGGACTTTCTGACTACAGTGGCAATATGGTTATCAAAGGAGAGGTTGCTGTCAACCTGTGTCCCCCAGGTCTCTTATCACACCTTCGGTGTTTAGTGGACTATGGCCTATGTGGTAGTTCACGGGCACCAAATTTTTCCAAAAGGGAATGACAATGCACTTTCTGGCACTGAGTTTAAGGCTATGGTTCTGGCACCAGCCATTGGTGTCAGTGAGGGCTTTTTGTAGAATGTCTACATCAGCTGGAGAATCAATAATGGCTCCCAGTTTGCAATCATCTGCGAACTTGGTCAGCCAGAGTCCCTTTGTGTTGGCTTGAACATCAGAGAAGTAGATGCTAAACAGGAGAGGACCTAGGACTGATCCTTGTGGGACACCACTTGTAATTGGTCAGTAGTCAGATTTGGAGTCCACTACATTCACACTGTGGATTCTATCAGCAAGCCAGTTGGCAACCCATCTTATGACATAGGGGTTTATGCCTATTTAGTGAGTCTATCTATGATTCCTGAGTGAGGGATGGTGCTGAAGGCCTTGGCAAGATCTAGGTAGGCTGTGTGAACTACCTTGGCCGCATCCACAGCTCTGTTGACAGACTTGAAGAAGTCTATCAGGTTGAGTAGGCATGATCTACCTTTCACAAACCCAAACTGCATGGGGTCCAGAGTTTGGAATTTCCTATGTCCTTATATATAAGGTCCATGATGATGTGCTCCATAGCCTTACATTTCAGACTCATCAGACTAATGGGGCGGTAGTTCCCAGGGTCTGGAGTAGCTCCCCCTTTGTGTAGTGGGATGACCATAGCAGTGTGCCATTTGGTAGGAACGAAGCCTAAAATAAGGCTGTGATTGAACAGGGTACTCAGATGTGGTGCCAGTTCACTTTGTAATTCATGTAGAACACAGCCAGGGATATTATCAGGTCCCATGGAATCTGTATTCTTGGCTTTGGACAGTGCATTTTTTACCTGTGTAGCCATGATAATAGGGACTTGGTATTCTACAGGTATTGTTATAGGCCCTTTAGGGACTGAAAGGGGGAGTAAAGTTTGCAGTGAACCTGTCGGCCAATATGTTGGCAATATCAGTTGGTTCTGTGTCTGTATTGCCATTGTGCTGTAACTCAGAGCAGATCTGAATATTGCCATGTAGATTCTTGACATACCTATAGAATGCCTTGTGGTTGTCTTTAGAATCTGCAGACATTTTGTTTTCATAGCTAGCTTTAGAGGATTTGATGATGGATCTTAGTTTTTGCTGAGGCTGATAAGGGAGATTTTCCAGTCTTGTGAGTTCACCCATTTCTGCAACAGTTTTTTTCCTTCTGTTGTAGAGTTTGTTTATGGTGGGGGACCACCAGATTGGCTTCCTTTTTTCAGAGGAGAGCATCTTGGTTCTGTTTGGTATGGCCCGTTCCATGCACTTGTGCATGTGCTCATACAGTGCATTGGTGTATGATTCAGTCATGCACCTATTTTCCATTTGCATGGGTGTCATGAAGTTAGCCACCTCTGTTTTTAGAAGTCCAAAACTGGCTTTGGAGAAGTTTGTGACAGTGGTTTCCTTTAGGGGGGGGGTGAGATTGGGATGTGGATATCCATGGTGATTAGCTTACGGTCAGATCTGACCAGGGAGAAGTTGATTACTGATGTAGAGCAATGGTTGCCCATGTTGGTAATGACCAGGTCAAGGATGTTTCTACCCCTGGTGGGGGTAAGAATGAGTTGGTCCAAGGCATTGGAATTAATGAATTCCAGAAAACGTTGAGGAAATGTGTTGGTACATGAGTAATTTTCCCAGTTAATGGAGGGGTAGTTAAAGTCTCCCACTATAAGGGTATTGGGTTGTACCCTAATATTTTCCAGTGTGTTTAGAAATGTGGAGTGGGGGTCTTGGGACATGGTGGGAGATCTATAGCAGGCTACAACCTGGATTGCAGTTTTACCCAGTGTTAGTTGTACCTGAAGTATCTCTGATGTGTTATGTTGGGATACTAGTCTCGAGGTGTGCATATCCTTTATAATATGGAGACATCACCACCTTTAGTGCTTTGGTCGAGGTTTCGGGGCCAAAATGTGTGGTATGAATTATAGCCTCGTAGTGCTGGGGTGCTCTCCGAAGCCTTGAAAAAGGTCTCGGTCACTGCACAGATGTCGATGTTCTCCATTTTAAGGAGTGTTTTGAGCAGGTACATTTTGAGATTTAGACTTCTAGTGTTGAATAGCATTGCCCTCAATTTTTGTTTGCTTGTAGCTGTTATGGTGGTAATTTTGTCTTTAGGACATTGTCTAACAAAGGTACTATAGGGGTGGCAAGAGCTTTGTCCAGTATCCAGAATCATTGGGGTGATAGGTGCAGGCCATCTCTGGTGAAGGATCGAGGTCTGTTGATCATGTCATCCCAGTCAGACAGATAGTGGATCTCCTTAGAATGACCAACAATGAAATACCTGCATGTATGGCTGGTACACTGCTATACCATATGAACAGCAAAAAGAAAAGAAGCCAGCACCCAACATCCTCATGTGGCCTTGTTTAACAAAATAATTTTATTCCATGACCAAAAAGGTCAAAATACTATTCCATAGTAACCAGTATGTTTATACCGGTTTCGGCAAAAGCCTTCGTCAGCAACCACACTTCAAAAAAGTGAAAAAATTACTTGATCATTCACATATCCTTTATATGCAATCTGATAGCGCCCTCTAGTGTACACAAAGAATACTAACACATTAATACAGATATGAATAATATAGATATATATATATTTTCATATCTCAAATGATCAAGTAAATTTTTCACTTTTTTGAAGTGTGGTTGCTGAAGAAGGCTTTTGCCGAAACTGGTATAACCATACTGGTTACTATGGACTGGTTACTATGGAATAATATTTTGACCTTTTTGGTCATGGAATAAAATTATTTTGTTAAACAAGGCCACATGAGGATGTTGGGTGCTGGCTTCGTTTCTTCTTGCTATTCATATGGTATAGCCGTGCACCAGCCATACGTGCAGGTATTTCGTTGTTGGTTGGTCTCTTCCGTTTCCTGCTGATGGCTTCTCTGGTGTGGCCATCCTCTGTCTGAAGTTCCATGCAGTTTGCAGTGTCTTCATTTTAATTCACTTGGTTGGATACGAGAATAGGAACTACTACAACATTGAGAGGCTCTACGTTTTTGTGCATTTTGAAACAACATTTTTTGTCACTTTAAGTATGATATTTGGTCAACTTCTTTTCTGTCAAGCAGCTTAACGGGTACTGCATTTTCGATTCATTAACGTGAGTTACTTGGATCGATGTGATTAGAAGAATTTTCTTAGCAGTTTGGTTTCAACTTTATTATGAATATTTTGTTCTTTGGGACATTATTTAAATTTTGGTTATGGTGAAGTGGACTTAGATATTGAAAATGGAATCAGTATATTGCTTTACGAATGTTTCATGCAGAGCAGTATTTATTTTTTTGAATTATGATTTGGGACATTGACATTTTTCAACACCTTTCACTTTTTCTTCGGTTTGGAACTGGGTGGTTTATGCAATAGCGACAACTTTATTTCAACTACTGAGTGACTAATTTTGTTGCAGCTTAAGTCAAGGATTCCTTTTTGGTGGTGTTTCCTTTCAAAGGCCGGACTGGCTTTATTGGAAGATGATTGGGACATAGAACATTTTTCTACATATGTTAAAAAACAATATTGACTTTATGGTCGTGTATTTAAATGGAGAATATGCTTATTTCTTTGGAGTGTCTTTTCCATTTGGATGCATATGTTGTGGGCTTTTTAAAAAATAGTTTTGAGGCCTACTTATTTATATCTGAAGGATTAACATCAGCGCTCAAGAGTCAGTACAAGTTTGATTTTGTCATTTATATTTTTTTATACTTTATGTGCAATTATCATTAGGGTTTGTATACTTTGGGATATTTGTATATTTATGGTTTGATTTTAAGGTATTCAACATATAATATTTTATATATGCTTAGCACATTATCCAGTTTATGATTGCATGTTTGATATGTAGGTTTTGCTCACTTTTTGGGGCAAAAATAGTATGATGCATTTTATAGACTCCTTATTTTTGAGGGTCGATTATGTTTCTATCTGAGGGGTTGATATCAGTGCTAATGAGTTTGCATAAGCTGGATTTTGGTTTGCACATCATGTGTTAATAACTCAATATTATCATGCTATATGTCCCGAACATTTGGGCTTATATATGCCAATGTGGACAACAGATTTTCTATTGTTCAATGTAGGTTTTTTCTTATACTATCAAGTGTTGGAGCTTATGCACAGTGTGTCTTTATTTTCTATTTGTTTTTTTATAACAAATATTGAGCATATGGTTGCAAGTTCTACATTTGGTGATCTTTTTGTGTACAAATTTATATTAGTTCAATATATAGGGTATTCGGCCTATATATTCATTTATATCTGGGATCCTTGCCTGAGGGTTTGAAAATAGTTAGACTAACATTGAATAAACTATCCAGATCAATGGGTCTTTGACCTAGTGGGTGGACCAAGTATTATTGAACAGTTTTTGACAGTTGCCTAGTTTAGGTGGAGTGCTGGACTCCAGATATGATTATATGATTAAAGGGTATATTTATTTTGGAGTTTGTCTGCCATAATACCATTGACCAAATTTATATTAGGTTTATCCACTGTCACAGTCATTATTTTGGTTTTACTTTTGGCCGTTTTGGGTTACGTAGTAGGTATAGCTTGCCTAAGTGGATTATTAAAGGACAAAGGAAGCATTATATTAAGATTGCTTTTGGTTTGTTGATCTGTCTTTTAACAAACCAGCTTTTGGATTACTATTGAGATTAGGCAACCTCTTTTTCCCTGCTTTGGGGTGATGTTTATTGGCTATTATTGTACCCATGTTGGCCATTTTTTTATGCCTTGTGTTGGTAAAGAGAATTATATAGTGACTTTCCAATACTTAGGCTTTACAATATATATGACAGTCTAGAAACCAAATTCTATTTTGACATTTGTGAACAGTGGCTTTTTAGTTGTGAATTATTTGTTTCGTCAATGATGGATTTGGCAACTCTTATAAAGGGTTTTTCATCAGACTCTGGGGATTTGGGTATTTTTGGCCTGGGGTCAGGTAATACCAGTAATGGGTCTGGAGTTCAGGACCCCATTCAGGATTGTAGATCCACCTTTACCAAGCTGACTAAAAACCTTACCACTCTTAGGAAAAATGTTTGGCACCTTAGACTTTTTAGGGCATACCAATGGAGTAAAATTGTTCCAAGGGGATTAAGAACAAGGTTGCAACCTATCATTGCTGAACCAGATGAGTGCCTTCTGGCCCAATGGTCTGAGGCACAACAACAGGTTTCTATGACTTTTGTAAATATATTGACCAGTTATTATGAGAGGAAGGTGGAAGAACAAGTTGCTCATGTTATAAGTGCAAGTAAAGGGTTTGAGGAGTTTTCAACACTCCCATGTTATAAAATTTGTATTGAAAAACTTGGTAAGGACTTGTCAGAATTGGACTCTGTTCTAAAGGAAAGAAAAGTTAAGAAGTTTACTTGTGATGTTGGGGATTATGATAGAGGTAAGCCCTTTGAGGTGCGTCCTAGGGTTAAATTTGTTACACCCGTTCAAACCCCCAAAAATCTAGAGCTTCTTGACCTAAGTCTATATTGAAGAAAATGGATAGGGAATCTGTGACATCTGGTGATGAATCATCATCAAATACAGATTGGGAGGATGGCCACACTAGAGTCTCGCCAGTTCCCAAGAGGAACAATTTGGAGCATAGTTTGGTAGGGGGGATCCCTTTAGGCACAAATCTCAGAGATGAGGGGGCAGGAAGCATAAAAAATGCTATGGATCTTGGGGAGATTCTTCAAAATATGACCAAAATCTAGGCACTAAGCTGAACAATGTGCATAACATATCTTCTGTTATATTGGATGAGGAACAACTTCAAGTCTTAAATAAAGGTTTAAGTTTTGTGCCAGGCTTCTTTGTTCAAGAGCATTATTTTGCACAAGATGTTGTTTCTGTCACAATCTCAATTTAAAATCATTTTTTTACAATCTTGAGGGGAACAAGGTGGGTTCATCTGGCCCTGCAAATTTTCACTTCAGGTCTTCACTATTCAAGCCACCAATGTTACCCACTGTACAAATTTTTCAAAAGGAAGTTCTCAAGGATTTACATTTACATTTGAGTAAACAAAATATGATGAAGGATAATCTTAACAAACAGCAAAGATTATGTGTTGAAAATCTTGTTAATAATTGAGAAATTGTTATCCTGTCTGCGGATAAGGGTGGAGCAGTGGTGGCTCAAAATTTGGCAGACTATGAAGCAGAGGCTGAGCGGCAATTACTTAACAAATCTCATTATCAGGAAATGGTCTTTGATCCAACTAGCAAGTTCAAACAGGACATTGATCACTTCTTGGATTTAGCGGAAGAGGAGGCTATTATCACTAAGGATGTTTGTTATCATCTTAAGGTTGATCACCCCAAAAAACAGTATATTTACTTTTTGCCCAAGATCCATAAGGATCCTAATAGATGCCCGGTTGACCAATTGTTTCAGGCAGAGGCTCTTTGACTGAGCCTTTGTCTGAATTTCTAACACTACATCTGAAACCCTTATTACCATTGATATGGGCAAGGATACAGGACATGACTTAGTTTCTTACCATTATATCGGATATGCAATTAGAGCCAGACTGGCTCTTATGTGCTTTAGATGTCACCTCCTTGTATACAAATATCCCCCATTGGGCAGGACTCATTGCTTTGCAATATTGGTTAGATCAGGCTAATATGTACAATATGTACAAACCAGGCTTTAATACTCTTCTAATTTGCATGGCAGAATTGGTACTGACCCATAATGTTTTTTACTTCAAAGATAGGTGTTTTTGGCAAATTCAAGGTACTGCTATGGGGGCTTCTTTTGCCCCCATTTATGCAGACTTCTTTATGGCATACGTGGAGGAACAATTGATCTATGACATCAGTTACAACATTTATATGAACAAAATGGATATTTGGAGGAGATATCTTGATGACTGTTGGTTGGTGTAGAGAGCAGATGAGGAATTCTTGCTTGAATTTTTGGAATATTTGAATTGCAATATGTGGGGTGTTGAATTTAAGTTAACTTACTGTAAGTCAGAGATCACCCTTTTTGGATGTGTCCATTAGGAGAACAGAATTGGACACTTTGGAGAGTGAGGTATTCAGAAAGTTTCCACAGTTCAACACCCTGCTACATGCTACAAGCTTCCACCCACAACATGTCATCAGGAATATCCCCAAATCAAAATTTCTCTGGATCAAGAGAATTTGTTCTAATTCCTCCATGTACGACCATCACCGACAAGATTTAACATCTAGATTTAAGAACAGGGGATATCAAGTGGGTGACATCACTAGGGCCAGTCGGTTTGCTAACCAACAGGACAGCTGTTGTCATATCAGGTCCGGGATACAGAAAAATCACAGGAGCTTAGATTAATTACAACTTATGGTACAAATACTATGAGTTTTATGAACATCATTCAAAGACATTGGCATTTATTAAGGTCAGATGATACCATAAATAATTACATTAGGGATCGATGTTCCTATTCCTTTCGGAAGGGCGGTCATTGGGATCCTTATTCAGTCATTATAAAAGGGTATAGGATCATGTTTCCAGTTCAATTAAACAAACTACAATAACTGGTCAACTGACATTAGGCTGCTATCCATGTGGCCACTGACCTATTATCCAAGAGTGTTAAAGTCAAATAGTTTCACTTCTCATAATTCTCCACATGTTTACAATGTTTCATTTTTTGCTAATTGCAGTACTAGCTGGGTTATTTATTTAGCCCAATGTAGCTGTCGGGCATTTTATGTGGAACAAACGTCCCGACCCTTTAAAACAAGGGTCGGGGAACATTTAAGTGACATTAAAAATAAAAAGGGTTTGAGTTCTCTATTTAAACATATGTTCAAGCATTCAACGGGGTCTTTCAGCTTCATGGTTATTGACCGTATCAGGTCTAGGAACAATGAGGCTCATGTATTACATGAATTGTTAACACATAAAGAAAAAATGTGGATAATTAAATTGGGAGTCTTGTTCTCACCTGGGTTGACTGACCAATTTTGAATGTATTTTATAAAAAATTGCAAATTTGTAGTGGAATATTGTTCCTTTCTTGTATAGTTAGTTACTTTTGAGATATGAAAAAAATATATTTATATTATTCATATCTGTATTAATATGTTAGTATTCTTTGTGTACACTAGAGGGCGCTATCAGATTGCATATAAAGGATATGTGAATGATCAAGTAATTGTTTCACTTTTTTGAAGTGTGGTTGCTTAAGAAGGCTTTTGCCGAAACCGGTATAACCATACTGGTTACTATGGAATAGTATTTTGACCTTTTTGGTCATGGAATAAAATTATTTTGTTAAACAAGGCCACATGAGGATGTTGGTTGCTGGCTTCTTTTCTTTTTGCTCCCCTTAGAATGACACCAGAAACCTAGTTGTATGAATTACTTGTGGGTACCATCAGCAAGGGCTCCATTAGGCATCTTGCAAAATCTGAAACACAGCAGAAACACAATGGGGTGAGGTGAGATATGTGCACATTGTCATTGGTCACACCCACATCTATTTACTGCAGTGTTTGCTCTTATGAGCTAATTGGCTCTGTGGTATTTCCCTTTGCTGGAAGTAGCAATTTAGATTACTTGTATGCTGGGCAAGTAATTTATATTGCTGTAGACACACATTGGTTATCAACGTCTTTGCATTGAACACTAAGTAGTTGATAGAATGCTAACCATTCCTATTGACATACCACACTCCACGTATTAGGTGGGGCCTTTATTCCACATGTGTGCAATCTATAGTACTGAGTATTTTGGGGATGCAGGCTATGTCAAAGAAGCCATGCATTATAGTGGCTCTCCCCCTTGGTTTGTAGGTGAAACTGATATGCTCATCCATATGTGGAAGTAGCATAGCAAGAAAAATATTGATAATTCTGCAGGTTGACATTTAAGATACATCCAGTGTGCCTTTGTTTCTGAAAGGTCCCTGATCACATATTTTAAGAAGTACGCATACCTTAATAGTTAACAGTATAGGAAGTCCTTGCATTCTGTTTGCAAATGACAAGTCAGCAAAACTCCAAAATGTACCTGTGATCACTATTGATATATACATAAACCCATATCTTTCTTTCTGTCTATAATTATATAGATATATGTATCTTCTTTTCTGTGATTAATTTATATATATATATATATATATATATATATATATATCCTTCTCTTTCTATGCTATCTATAATTAATAAATACATATGTATATATGTATATATATATATATATATATATATATATATATATATATATATATAGCCTTCTCTCTCTCTCCACACACACACACACACACACACACACACACACACACACACACACACACACACACACACACACACAGTCATACATACCAGAAATTCATTAGCATCATGGCTGCAATACCATACAGTGTCTTAGCACAATAAGCAGTATTGCTAATGACATATGCATGTGGCCAAGATACATAGTACAATGAGGAACATCTTCTCGCTCCCACAGCACAGGTTCGTGGCCATGCCATGGTAAGCTATGTCATGGTAATCCCTGAATTCTTGCTGTAAACATAGTAGTTTATCAAAGCTCCCAACTGCTTGCATCTACAATCAGAGAGAAATCCAGAGATAATCCGACACATTTTAGAATATTAATACTCTCTACATGAGACATTAACAAAGTAAGAGAATGTGTATTAGCATGCACCTTTTAAGGTAGAAGTGTAATCCACTACTTTTTCCAAAATCTGGGATGTTCCTGAAAAATTATTTTGACTCGTGAGGAATGGAGTGCACATAAGAAACCATAAGTAGCTGAAGCAAGTGTGTATGCACAGGTTTGTAGTGAGGATGTAATGAACATCGTCAGACAGAAGACATGAAGACATGAAAATAAAAATACAGTCATTTAAAGCATTTTGAAATACACATGTGCATGCCTGCCGACCTCTCAGTACAAGAATACTGGGCCAATATACACAAATAATGTGGGAAGAAAAAAACAAAATTAGGAACAAATTGTACATTGCACATTGCACTCTTTTGCAATGTGAAAGTGGATAAAATCACAGTTTTGGCATTAGCAGGCATTTTCTGAAGCGTAACTATGATGCAAACAGTGAACAAAGTAGGAAACTCAGGGCAGGTTTGAAGTATGAACAGAAGAGATGTGGGATATGACAGTAAACCAATAATATGATGTAACAACACATACATACCTAAGAACACAGAGTGCTAGCTGTGCACCCATACTAGACCATAAAGGCAGTTTAGCAATGAAAGAAGTGTGTCCTGAGGTGGGGCTGTGCAACACTGCACACTACAAGCCACATTGTAATGTTAAGGGAGGACACTGCAGATATCATAGTGCAAGGGCTCACAAAAAGACATACCTGTGAAAAGTTTCACATGTGCCTGTGGGTGGCATTAAACAGCACAAGTAACAGACCTCAAGAAGAGCAAAGCCAGAAGTCTCATGATGCAATGTGCAATAAAAACACCTTAACAATGATAGCCAGTGAAGCAGTCCATATGGAAGTCTCATCAAATCACTCTTCCCATGCAGAAATAAATGGTACACTTAAAAAGCTATTAATAACACATATCCCCCAACTGGCCATCACAACATTGACATAAGATTTCAGACTAATACTGTATGTTAGCACAGTGCCATAGTAACCCACATAATAGAAACAATCATGACCAGAGAGCTAACATTTTAGTAGAATGAAACACATGAGAGTAGTAAAAGAGGCAAAGTTAGGGATGTCATTGAACCTCTGCCAATGTCCCCAACATGTGCCAGACCACTATAGTAACACATCAGATTACTGATGAAATGGGAGCAAAGGTGAGTGGAATAACACATTTCTAGGGTATGGAACAGTTGCTGTATCTGGCCCCTCTTAAAAAGGAGTGTAACATGTGAAGGATAAAAAAACTCCACCTGTGAAAGTGTTACCACTAATTAAAATTACGCACACTTCCATCATTAGTTTTGGTGCAGTTTTGTTTTTCTTTGAGGGGGTGTGGGTTTACTGTACGAAGCCAGCTGGTCCAAAGCTACCAGTTGGCTTGCTACAGGGTATGCTGAAGTCCTTGTTTTCTTTCACTCTTCTCTTAAGAGGCGAGTGGGTGAGGTGCTACAGAAGGAACAGGCTCTGGAAGCTAGACAAGCCAGCAACTGCTCTGGTCGTAGCAGTAAGAGGTAAGGAGTAGGTGAAATGACCACCAAAACCAAAATTGGGGAACAAAAGAGAAACCCATAAACATACTCTAGAAATGGCTCCTTCCAAACTACTGAAAGAAAGAAAGAAGGCAAGGTACACATAGATGAGGACTTGATCTGTTTTACTACTATTAATCTAATCCTGCAGTGCCCTTCTAAAACATTGTAATCTAGCATCTCTTTTAGCGTTAGCTTTGTTATATTGGCTGCAGCTTTTTTTTTTTTTAATTTAACCTTCAACATGCATTCCTTGTAGTTTGCAAAATCAAAGCAGCAGGCCTGATCAATTATCTTGTTTTAGTATGTTCTGCATGAGAATGCTGCACCATTGGTATACAAACACGAGTAAACTGAATCTCCTTCACAAAAACAAATAAAATGAGCAAGGCTGTTAACATGCAACATTACTACTAAATGTTATTTATTGCACGTGTGCCTGTCCATCTGTTTGCTCTTTTTAACAGGTGGGCAGCTTAGAAGGACAAACATTTAGAGCTGTATATAATTTTCTGATTATTTTAAAGGTACAGTTTTCAAAAGTGGAAAACTAGAACCCTGAAAAAGACATCACAATATTTTTTTCTGTTAGTCAAAGTTAATAAAATAAGGTCATTGAAATATTACAATAGTTTTTGTATGCATATTTGCTCAGTGAAACATTTGCATGCAGACCAAATATAGGGTCGATTCCATCCTTTAAGGATGAAAATAAAAAATATTATTTTACTCCAAATATCACACACTGTCTTGTTTATCATATTTATATTTCATCTGTGTCTTGTGCAGAAATAAATCTTTGCGCACAGTTTTATAACATGGAAATTATTACTCTGTTCATTTCCTACATGAATAAGGAACAGCTGTGACAGCTATATCACAAAGATACAGCAGTTACCATCTATTTACAACATCAACAACGTAGATGTTAAAAAAAGAAGACAATAAATGTTTTCAAAAGAAAACTGTTCGTATAACTGACCTCAAACAAGTAATAGCTGGCTTTTCATTTACCTCACTTCTTACAATATACTATTCTAGAAATCGGCATTACCTTTGTACACTATTACTATATCGGTGCTAAATATAAGGTCACAATAGGTAAGCAGTTAACACTAAAGATAAATTGGATTTTGACATCCTATTTTTTTGAAAACCACTTGAACAAAGCAATTGATCTATCCATGTAGACAGAGGATAACTTATGAAAACAGGCTGCCTGCAAGGCAGACTGAGGTACTTCCATATTAAAAACTAGGCAGAAAGAAGGCTGATACATTGCAAATGAGGAGGAGAAGGCATTAAAGGTATACTATATCAGATAACTTCTGAAGGATTTACATGTGACTATCACTAAATGGGCAATACCAAAATAAAGGCTGACTATATACTTTACATTCAGGGATGCAAGAACTGTATACAGCCAGAAAAAAAAGAAGTTCTTCTTGCTTTTGATTTAACATTTCATTTCTGTTTACCCTTATGCCCCTTTCAGTGCTCCGTGGCTACCCTTTCACACTTTTTGTCATTTTCTGCGCTCTGTCCCATCTTTTCTAAGCTGGTGGGGGTGCGATTTTTTTATTTCTATAATTCCCTTTCATAGTCTAGGGGATTTCCATGATTGATGACAGTTTCATCTAATTGGAAGAGAGCATGTATATTTAAGAGGCATTACTGTATGAGTGACTTGAGTAAGAAAGTGGGTGTGCATGTTGACACATCACACATCAGAAGATTGATATGAGTGATACCAAGAGACAGTTAAAATGATACAAACTTTTATTTAGGATTTTTTTCTCTTCCCTTAGCCTTCCATAATTATATCAAAGTGATATGTAGACAATAATATTGTTAATGCAAGGTAAATACCCATTGAAGCTTGTAGAGCTCATCTATAGGGACATTATTTAATACTGCTCACTAAAAACAGTATTATTTTTAAGACTTGCAAAAGCTACTGCATGCATAGGCCCATATAATTTCCAAAGGCATTTCCACTAAATCCAAAGAAGGTTTAATTCCTCCTTATTCATATCTTACCATACCAGTTACTGAATATAATGCACCTTTTGTATTTATTTATACAAATATATCAGACAACTTGTGAGATCTCAGACATTTGTAACTAAAAGATCAGTGGCCTCAAAAATCTTTGTTTTCAGGATAGGCTGGTCGCCTTTTAGACTCAGTCTCTTACAGACTCTTCTGTCAAGATCAACGTCTAGCCTTTCATACCATCCAACCTTATTTGATCGTGGATTCCTTTTCAGAACTAATGGTCTATCAGATATTTGGTTAAAGGAATTAAGACTCATCAGAAGATAAATAAGACATATTGGAATGATAGATTCATATCCAAGCATACCCTCACTTCTGCAAAAAACTCCACTATATGTCAATCAGAATAGCACCCTTGCCACTGTGAAGGTAAACCTAGATAATTGGATGGACAACTTCAAATTCTATCCTGGTCAATCTCATCTTGCCCTCCTTGAGGCTCAAAGAAATTTGGAAAAGGGTGTTTGGCTAATCTTGAAATGGTCCACAGACTGATTCCCTAGTAATTACCTGTGAACCTATGAACTTATATACAGTACATACAGGTTACTGGCAGACTAATGGAGACATATTCCACTTTGTTTAATGTAATATTGTTATGATTTACCAAGGCTACATCCATTATGCCATCCATTTTATTTTATGAGCTACCTGAGGTTACATGGAGGTCCATGGGGACACTTTATATTGCTTACTATCTAAGTTAATACTATTATGATTTACTAGAGCCATAACAAATGTATTGCCCAAGTTACAAATGTAATCATTTAACTGGACCATAATTTGCATTGTCTTTAGTCTCTGATTTCTTAATTTTTAGTAAACTTTTATCTTTTCATTTTTGATATTTATGTATACATCTGTGGTATTGTGCTGGCAATGCTGTTTTGATATTTATGTATACATCTGTGGTATTGTGCTGACAATGCAGTTTTGCAAGCTTATATTTGGATTCTTTTTTTAAGCATTGTCTAGTTTGGATACATACTTATCTATGTGATAGTACATATTAAAGTAAAGGTTGCCTGCTTTAAACATCATTAAATGCTGTAATTTTACAAGCTGACATATATTTTCAGAATTAGACTAATTCTGCAGTTTGTCAGTCATATATATTATATTATATTATATTATATTATATTATATTATATTATATAATAAAATATGGATTCTTTAAATTCTTATGTGTTTGATGATGTAGTAAAAATAGTTACTTAATTGAATGATGTTTTTGTAGTGTGTATATGAAAATGCACAGCTTGTTAACTCAACAATTATCCAACTGCAGAAAAGTCAGATAATTATATTTCAGGGGAAGAAAACAGATGATTTATCAAGTTGTTCGTATACATGTGTGGTAGTATTTAGGACAGTTTTGTAGTTTGTGTCCACATGGGAAGAGGATATCAGGTGTGATCGACCTAGCCAGGTGTTAGGAAGAAGGTCTCCATCCAATAAAAACAATATTTCCATATAAGGAAGAAAAAGAGTTACAGTAAAACCATCCAAGAAGCTATGGAGGCAAATGAGTAAATAAATAAATAAAATAATTGAGAAAGTCATAGCCAAAAAAAAAAAAGGAAACGTTTGGGTAAGTTTTATGACAAAAAGAAATGTAAAAAAGTCCTTGTATTCAGTCAACATTACTGAAACCTTAAACTTGACTATAGCAGACAGTACTGAAATCAGAGAAACTGCATTCTTTAGTCCGATAAGACAGAAAGTTGTTTGGCAATAAATGTAGAAGAGGAAATAATAAATCAGTGAATCTGATTATATAGATGAGAAAATTACTGGCATTCACAATGTTAGTGACAATTTAGTAAAACAGAGTACAATTTGGCAATAAATGTAGAGGACCAAATAGAAAATTGACAAGCTGAGTAAATATCTGAGAATGGTACAGACATTCAGTCGGTTATGAAACAGAGACTAGTTTAGAAAATAACATTGTTACAGGTTATACTAAAAATTCCAAGAGTAGACCACTTGGCACTGTTAATGTGCTAAATTATTTTTTTTCCCTAGTGTTCTCTATCCAGAAACAATTATTGACTAAACATTAAGTTGAAAGAGAGAGAGGGATTGTGACTAGCAAAAAAAAAATTAAAACATGAGCACTTGGTGCAGTATTAATAAAAAATAGAAACATTTACACATATGTTAATGTATAGGATAATGTCTCTACTTCTGAAACTGAAACCAGTTTTAATACACTACCAAATAAAAACACAGAGGATTGTGAGATTTTACTTTCTGGCGATTCCATACTTAGATCAACAATTAGATATTTAAGTAAACAGACTAAGAAGAATGTCACAATTTCTGCAATTCTCACTGTAAGTGTAACTTATCATATTAGTTTAATTCACAGATTGACACAGAAGCCCAAGTACACACATTTTGTCAAACACAAGGGATACGATGATCTATACTGCACACCAACAACCAAATGAAAAACACAATTTTAATGATTACTGAGATGTTGAAAAAAGCTTTGCTGGGTTTTGTCTTGAATGACATAATCATATTTTACAGGTGATATCCTATACCAAGGAATACTTTTTCATCAGTGGCTTGAGGCAAATATGACAGTTTCGCACAAATGTCAATCACATGAAGTGTGATCGACAAAGTGATTGTAAGCCATGTATATATATATATATATATATATATATATATATATATATATATATACATACATACATATAGATATACATATATGGACACAAACACACACACATATCTATCTATATCTATATATCTATATATATATATATATATATATATATATATATATATATATATATATGGGTGCTATTTGTGTCGTCGAAGGTGTGGTTCATCAAACTGTACTTTATCAAACACACTTTAGCGAAAGTGCATTTTGTCAAAAATGCACTTTTGCTAAAGAAAACAAAAAACAAAACAAAAAAAAAAAAACATGCAGTTTGCATGTACCATTAGTTGTACTTCAACGTATACTGTTGATGTACAAGTAAAAAAACTCCTGTTGAGAATGTGGTACAGTGGGGATAAGGGAATATTCCCTTTTCCCCACTGTAGTGTGATCTCGGAGTGAGAGTAATAAAGTAGGGGGTGTGGGGGGTGCAGGGGGGCTTGCCCTCCTGCATAATGCTGTTTAGTTTATGTTTTTTTTTTTACATTTTCCTGTTTTTGTTCCGTGCATTTTTGATATAATGCACTGTATATATATAAAATACCTAGATCAGCATTTGGTAATATGATTAGGATGCCAGTATCGGTGTTCTGACAAGGCATCAACCCAATGCACCTGGTAAAACAGAGGTTCACCTCTGCATAAACAGATAGAAGTGAAACAAAATACTATGTACATTTCAAAAGAACACAGGCCATCTGTGCCCCATAATCAGCCCTGCTGCATTTGTATCATTCCTAAGTGTCTGGCATGCCCAACGGTGTATGTTACTGTAATTTGTCACTACAAAGTGACTATGGGCCGGATTCACGAAACCTCCGTGTAAGACTTAATATGTCTTACTCGGAGGCTGCAATTGAACGGTATGACGTCAGCATGCCATGCATATTCATGAGGGCATGTTGAATCATACCCTAGGCTAACACGGTCCGTGTAGGAAAGTAGGGGGCGTGTCTGAATGCCGAGTACTGCAAAGGGACACGACCCCAGAAGAGTCAAAGGCCTGAAAGTAAACACCCACGAGCGAGTCCTTAGAAATGTCAAGGAACACAACACCACACATCCCTACAGACTAAACCCTACTGAAAATGTGTATGACGTAAAAATAGCAGTTTCATTTTTTTTTTTTATAATTTCAAAAATGTTTGCCCGCATTTGCGCTCATTTGCGTGGGTATGTCCTTCGCTCAGCCACAGTTAGCAGACATTGAAAAGCATATAAGATCTACATATGTAAATTAAGCCAAGTAGCAATAGCGTAGCGGTAGAGACGTTGGCCAAAGAGGAGGTAGTCACGGTTCGAGCCCCCACAACATCATTCACCATTTTTATTTAAATAAGTATGAAACAATCCCCTGACATATATATATATATATATATATATATATATATATATATATATATATATATATAAAACTATAATTTAAGTAAAATGTAATGAAATGGGCCATGTATTTGTGAAGAAATCCGACAGAATAATTTATAAAAAAAGAATTATAATTGCCCATAGCTGAGCAATGCTTTAGCAAGCTGCATATGAGTGCCCGTAGGTGAGCAGCGCTTTAACAAGCTGCATATGAGTGCCTGGAGGTGAGCAGCACTTTAACAAGCGTAATATGAGTGCCCGGAGGTGAGCAGCACTTTAACAAGCTTAATATGAGTGCCCGTAGCTCAGCAGCACTTCACCCAGCATAATATGAGTGCTCATAGCTAAATAACGCGTTACCCAGCGTAAGCCATTTGCGCGGAGCTGTGCAGCGTGCCAACCAGCTTACTGGCGGGCAACATTGGGCAAGCTGTATCAAAGCCACCTTTACACAGACACACCTCCTAGCCTGTCTAGACAGTAGTAAAATAAAAAAGCAATGCCAAGGGTCGAACCCGGGATACTGTGCCCCATAGTCAAAGTACTGAACCACTAAGCCATGACAGTTGTACTGAGAAATACAGTATTAGCATATATATAGGAATGAATGAAAATAGAACCATGATAAACCAGGTTTGCTTTAAGCTGATAAATATCCAAAATGGCCAATCACAGATAAGTGCGGGAAAACCGGCATATATAAGCACCATAGGTGGGAATACACACCATAACTGATTGTGGTACCCATTTGCAGTCAGGATGGCAGGTGCAGGAGAGGGAAATCACTTTAGAGCACAAAGGTGGGGAGTTGAGGAGTCAAAATATATTGTTTGTCTCCTAGTCCATGATCATGAAGCACAACTCATGCAGGGCCAGGTTCAATGGGGAGCGTATAAGGCAGAGGCGTGGAACTGGTTGGCACATGATCTCACCAGTGCCACAGGCATTCCGAGGACTGGTGAACAGGTCCATCATCACCATGCGGACCTGAAGCGATGTAAGGAGGACCAACTGAACCGTTGGATCCAGGAGGTCCACCAAATGCCCAATGCCCCACTACTGAGTAAGTATCCATGTAATTACGTATGTAAGAAATGCTATCCTAGCGTATAGTATGGAGAGGTATGTTCCAATATTCCTTCATTTATATTACAGCTGCAGGTGTTCGTTCCATGAATTGGCGAGCCTATGCTGATAGGCTGCTGAGGTTGCACCACCAGGCAGGTTAGTAATTATTTAGCTGGTATTGTTATAGAATATAAGTGAGACAGATTGTAAAAGAGTTCAGTGTTGTAACCTAGTAATAAAGGTCAAATAAGCCTAGAATAAAGATTCTGCTAGTATTGTAAGATTAGATAAGTGATGCAGCCTGGAAAAGAGTGTATCGCAATCCAGTAATAAAGATTAAACAAGTCTCAAATAGAGTTCCACCTGTATTGTAATATCATATAACTGCTTCAGCCTGAAAATGACTGGTAATCAATCAACAAAGGATAGACAAGTGTCAAATACATCCTTGTAAATTCTGCCATATGAAATAAGTGAGTCAGCTGGAAAGGATTGTTGTAACCCAGTAATAAATGTTAATAAAGCCCAGAATTAAGTACCATTCTGAAATGTAAATATAAAATAAGTGAGAGAGTGTGAGAAAGACAGTTTGAAGCTAACAAGAAAGCTGTAATAAGTCTGGAATAAAGGTATACTGCAGTCACTACATAATGAAATGAATGAGACAGCCACAACCAAAGAGTGTAATGTCTTAAATAAAGTACAGAACCTGGACTGTGTCCGTCCCACAATTTGGATATGTTGCTGTACCCTTGCATTATGGAGATAGTATGGTTGTTTGAAATGCTGAACATCCACAGTTGTCTAGACCCATATAAATCAAATGTAGCAGGATGCTGTACCTGAACACAGCCAGATATGAACATATAAGAATAAAATGGAATGTATATTAATGTAGCAGTAACATCCTCATCACCAACATTCCTAAGGTTACATACAGGAAACTGTACTAATACATGTAGGGGATATATATCTGCATCTACTAGGAATGTACAGTATATGTATAGGTAGTGTAAGTTGTTAATGTAATATTTCTCCACCCTACCCTATTTTCACAAATTATGCCATTCCACACCAAACTGGGTATGTGTATTCACAATTAATTCCCATGGACATTTGTTCTGTTGGTTCATACATATCTGCATGTATGTTGATGCATGTGCCCTGCTCACATATCCAAACCTGATGGCCTTTTGCCACCAATCAACCCTGCATGCTGTTGGAATGTGCACTGTTGTTCTAAATATGCATGTGCTATGCTTGCTGCTCAATGTTCGGAATTCATGGGTGTTTGGTTAATGGGAATACTGATGAATGCTGTTACAACTAATTTTGAATGGTGTTGTTCGTTACTAACCCAAAATGCCAAAAAATACTGCTAAACATAGGACAACAGGGAAGGCGGGTTCCAGCGGACCCACCTCTCCCACCTCAGCTGGCGAGTGCACCTGGCACCAGTGCCCAGGCCGGGACCTCCTCCTCCGGTGGCCCTGTGCCACCTTTGGGTGGAAGCACTGCAGGGGATGGGGCTCATCCCCCCTCTGCAAGCGTGGCCGGAGGAGAGCCTCCACTCACCCTCCATAGGGTCCGGTCTGTGGTGCGTAGTGAGATCAGGCATTCTGTGACTGATCCCCTACGCCAGCTCGAGGCAAGAGTGGCACAACTCATGGGTGTGCCTGCCCGTCCTATCCAGCCCCCAGCACAGCCCCGGCCTTTACTGTGAAGGCGCAGTGGTAACTGCCCATGGGTGGGTATCTCAGTTCCACTGTTGCTATCTGTGGGCTCATGGGCTCACGATATCCAAACATCCGTCCCCGTCAATTGTGTTTACCCTGCACGTGTCATACTCTGCCCCTGTATGCGTCTTGTTTGTCTTGTCTGTTAACCTCCCCAACCTACCTCCCCAAATATACCTACTTCCTGTACCTCACATTCCACTCTCACCTGAAAAAAAAATAAAAAAAGGGCACTCTGTTCCCACAAAAAAATACACCTCATACATAGCTGCCCAATTCGCACACATGGCCGCTGGACATGTAAACTGATAATTCTAATTGGCAGTACAATATATTTTGTTGTCCTCACCCCTCTCTCAGGGGTGGAAGGTTTCAAATTTCACACCAAATTTCAAACATATGAACAGCTGTTGCTGATAAAGAAATGGACAGCTATCAACCTTCCCTACACCCATCCTGCACATCCCGAGCTGGTTTCCCTACTGTCTTTCCTTCTTTGTGCCCCCTTTGTCACCACTTTCCTATTTCCCCATTTTCTTTTCTTTAAAAGAAATTAGCGCAGGTGTTAGCGGGAGTAAGCACTTTTAAGCAGTAGTCAGTGGGTGTGCGCTTGTGTGCGCTTAGCTAAGCGTAGATAAGCGTAGCTAAGCATTGCGCAAACTCACGCAAACCCACTTACAACTGCATAAAAGTGCCTTAGTCACTCTGTATGACAAGGCCTGTAGTCTGCTCATCAGCAAAATAAAATACCCCTGCCAGTCTCGAACCCCGGAAACACTAGTCTGCATGAATTACCACTGAGCCACAGCAGATATACAAGAACTTGGTGCTGAAAGAAATATATCATGAAATACAAGGAGTGAATGTAAAGGGAAAATAGGAAGGCCATTACACAAAGCTTGTTCTGTGCATCTTTACTGGCAATTCTTGTGGAATTGCATTACATTAGTGTGAGAAGAGAAACAGCCATGCTAGTAGGTAATAATGTTACAGTAGCACCTTACAAACCCCACACAGTATCAGAGCAGGATAAACATCTCCGTATTTGAATAGGTAAGAGGCTAGACCTCCCAAATGTGACTGATTTACAGGGATGTCCCTGATTTACAAACAACTGTTACCTGTGCCCCACTGACTCAATGTGAAATGTAGTAACAGTAGGCATAAAGGTGGGGAATCCCACGTAATGGTAACTGTCAATAAGTTAAAGTAGACACTACTTGCATGTTAGAAATGGTGTAGTAATACATATGCTCAAAATACCCCACAGTCACAACTGCAGAATATCTGAAATATATCACGGGTGTATCCCACTGATATGTACCTTTCCCTGAGGCTGGTCAAATATATACCTGAGAGTATCTGAGGCCTGCAAGTGTCAGAAACACACAGGCATATCAGCCTGTCTGCTCTTACATACTCTGCGAATAGCTGTAGAATTACTTCCACAAGCATGCCTTTATGTAGGAGTACAACACAGAAATATCAAAAGATGTAGCCATCTAACATACTAATGACAGCATAGCAGTTCACAAGCACTGCATGTGCCTAATATTCATAATTGTTAGTACAATATACTTAGATGTCCTCACCCCTCTCTCAGGGGTGGAAGGTTTCAAATGTCACAGCAAATGTCAAACATATGTACAGCTAGTGCAGTTAAAGAAATGTGCAGCTATGGACCTTCCCTACACCCATCCTGCACATCCCTAGCTGGTGTCCCCACTGACTTCCTGCTTCCTGCTTACAATTGTTTAAAAGTGCCTTATTCACTCTGTATGACAAGGCCCTAGTACTGCTCAGCAGCAAAATAAAATACCCCTGTAAGTGTCAAACCCCAGACCTTGGGCTCACCCGACTGCATGAAGTGCCACCAAACCACAGCAAACATATAAGAACTTAGTGCTGAAAGAAATATATCATGCATTACAAGGAGTGAATGTAAAAAGGAGAATAGGAAAGCCATAGCAGCACATTCCATTAGAGATAAATGTCAAGCATTCAAGGAGTGAATGTAAAGGGAAAATACAAAAGCCATAGCAACACATTGCAAGAACTACTGTTGTATGCCAGTTAATCCTCAAATCCCACAAGTAAGTACATACTCCCATGTAAACAGTGTTAGCATTAGCAGGTGTGAGTTAACATACACACTGAGAAGAGTGAACTGGAAGAAGCAACAGTCAGGTTTCAGTACAACATGCATTTCAGTGGCTACAACACAGTGTTAGATATGAGAGATATACCAATCTTCTGACTCACACAACAGTGTCCACAGCAAACCAGCATGGTCCCCACCTTCCAAAACTGAAAGGCCTATGCCTACTTAACCTATGATTTTATAGCAATGTCTTGAAATCACAGTGAGAATTGCAATTACCACACAACAGGCTGCATGCAATTACTAAATGCTGGCCACCAATTGGTGCAGAGGCCATCACATGCACATGTGCAGATACCTACAAAAGCAGCCTGTACTGCCAGTCCACACATGCAATAATATCATTGCAGCAACTGGAGGGAGAGAGAGAGAGAGAGAGAGAGAGAGAGAGAGAGAGAGACAGAGACCGAGACCAAAAAAAAAAAAAAATAAAAAGCAAGCCAGCCAGCAAGCAAGCCAGCAAGCAAGCTAGCAAGCAAGCCAGCAATCCAGCAGAAAAAAAGCTGTCAGAGACAAAGGTAATGTAAACTACATAATCTAATAATCTACATACTGTGAACCCTCCATATGTGTTAGCAGTCTGTATCTGCATGTATATGCAGATGTGCATAGGGCAAGGGACATACTGCAACTGTTAGTGAGGGCTGGACATACATATGTAGTTGAAGGTTGCTATGTGCACATATCAATGTAGGTTGTAGTGTGTGGCATTGAAAACAGCATGCACTGCAGGTATATGTCATGTGGTGGTGAACTTCTGTGGGACTGAGCCTGTGAGGCCTGCTACAGCTATACGGCCTGAGGACAGCATAATGCATTATGCACAACACTGTGCAATATCATTACAGAATGGTATGTCTCACAACTGTTTCAGAAGTGATATTCCCACCATGAAAGGTGGGCAGTCTATGTGCCTACATGTGCATGTTTATGTACAGCAATGGATGTTTAGAAGTGTGTGTGTATATTTATATATATATATATATATATATATATATATATATATATATATATATACATATATATATATATATATATATATATATATATATATATATATATATATATATATATATATACACATATCCATATATATATATATATATATATATATATATATATATATATATATATATGTGTGTGTGTGTGTACATAGATAGAGAGGTATGTACAGATAGATAGAGATATATAGATAGATAGAATATGTATATACATATAGATATAATAGATACATACATATATAGATATATATGTAGATAGATACATATATACAGATAGATATGAATGTCTATAGATATGTATACACACACCACTATATATAACCGTATATATATATTTACTGGCATATGTTGTGCCGTACTTCCCTGTGTACGACTGCGGTGTCCCATCGTAGGCAGAAGCAATACATGCATGCTCAGTAAGTGGTACTGCTGTTGAATCCAGCTCACATATGAACTGTTGTATTACCTGATGTTGTAGGCCTAAACACTACAGTATGGTGTATGTTCACATTCCCTGGTAACACTGTCTGGTGTGTTTCCTGTAGTCTGCACAGATTACATACCTCATGCATAGGTATCTGTAAGTAGGGGAACACAGTACTATAAGGTACACAGTTAATGCTCATCTGTGTTGTCATACATTTGTGTGTTGTATGTATGTGTAATGTGTGTGTAATGATGCCTGTACCATGGCCGCAATTACATGTGTGTTACAGGGTATGTGTGTGCACCTGGCAGCATGTATACTCTGTGACAGCAGTATGCTGGCTATAGTAACAACTGTGCACATATGTCAGGTGTGGGTATGGCATCAAAGACTAGGGTGGATTACTGTTGAAACTGTAAATGTGCATTGCATTCATTGCATGGGATGACAATATTCTTCATCCATTAGCTTGATACATACCCCCAGTGTGAGGTTGTGCATTATATCCCACACAGTGTGCTGAGTGCTTGTGTATACTAGTTTGTTGTATGGAGTGTGGCAGGCACTGTCAGACAGTTGTAGGCTGAGCACTGATATGTGGTATCAGACATGTGTATCCCCTGATAGACAGACAGATGCTATATATGGCAGTTAAGTGATATCAGTACATTAGAATATTAGGTGTGCCACATGACTTGCTCGCATATTTTTTTTTTTCCTTCCAGGGTGATGGTGCATTAACGAAACCCACCTTATACAGCAGCAGAGGATCAGGAGATCCACCAGAGCCTGGTGCAGAATTACTGTGTGCTGTTTTCCAGGACCAGCCAGAACCAGCATGAGAAGGCTGCACTGTGGCAAGATCTTGTCCGTCGGGTAAATGACATAGGCATGCATAACCGGACATATGAGCAGGTACGCCATCACTGCAGTGATTTAATTAGACATGTCCGGCAGCGTGCAACTGATATCCACAAACAACAGCTTGCCACAGGTGGTGGGGTACCTATCAACCCCCCCCTCCTCACCAGTGTGAAGGAGCACCTCCTAAGTGTTGTGGCTCCAGGCCAACAACAGCAACATCCACAAACATGTGTCATCATGGAGGCCGGAGCCACTCAGCATGTTGAAATGGAGTGTGCAGGTAACATGCCATATCTGTAGTTGACTGTTCTCTGTACTGGTAGTTTATGCGTGTGTGAGATGTGTACAGTTTGTGTAGCTGTTAACCAGCCTATTCTTCTGCAAGATTGATATTCTGAGCATAATCTGTACACCTGTGAAAGCCTCCTGTTGTACTGCTGTACTCTATCATACTCACAGTATCAATGGCACAGTTGTGGCCACTGGCAATCACTCTCATAATTTTGAAGGTCCCTCTGGAGTGACAGCAAGGCAGCCAATCCATGCTGGTGAGTGTGTAATAACAATACTATTGCTAATGACATGTGCATGTCATACGGAAGTGTAGTCTGTGCACATGTAACACACCTACGCATAATGCATGCTGCGCATGTTTGCTGTGAGACTATGCATATCCCATTATTCTCAATAGCTGCCTCACTCACATGCAATACACATAGCATGACACACATGTGTGGCAACACAGTACTGGACATTGTATAGGCATACCTGATACACATGTACACAACACACACATGTTTGGCATACACACTACACCTTAGCCTGCTACACATGTCCAATTATGACACCTGCTGTATGGCCACCCTTCAGTATCCCACTTATCATCTACGCAGAACACATAATATACCTGAGGGGTAAAGGCCTATCATGTCTTTGTGCAACAGTCTTGAACAAGTAATACATCATGCTAAGCAATGCTCACTATTGGCCACCTTACAAACCCATGTAACAAGTGGCTGTGTAATTGTGGATGTAGTCATGTTACTGTACGTCAGGTACAGCATGCTAGCTGCCTGTCTGGCACACATTATTATTGTTGACTGACCACAAGAAGCATATTGATCATGGCTCACGTTACTACACCACATCCAGTTCCACCGACCACAAAAGTACACATAGCAGTCATTGCGTAGCACTGTCGTGTGTTGTGTGTGTGTGTGCAAATATATGCACCTACAGCTTGTAACACTTGCACAACATTGTTATGTCCTTGTACACATTGTGTCCCAGGGTGGAGACAATCACTGAACAACTACACACTAGCATCAAGTACACGTATATTGTTATTAACAAGGGCTGTCTACACTTGCACTGCATGTTCCTGTGCAATGCATAATCTGCATGCTGACATGTGTGCAGTGATGTTTTTCCTTGTGATACTGTCACCCACCCTAAAACAGTATTGTGTATGTGTTGGATTGCAGGTGTGTCTGTGTTTGTATCTGCTGTACTGAGGAGTGTTCCTGTGTGCTTGTGCGCCTGTGTGCATGTGCGCCTGTGTGCATGTGTGCATGTGCGCCTGTGTGCATGTGCACCTGTGTGCATGTGTGCATGTGCGCCTGTGTGCATGTGTGCATGTGCACCTGTGTGCTAATATCGTGTACACATTTGTAAACTGTGTTTCCTGTCTTCCTCTCACAGGTTCTGATGTTGCTCTGGTAGAGTGCAGCAGGGAACCTGAAGCCACTGCTGGGGATAGTGATTATGATGATACATGTGTAATGGCACAGAGAGGTGTGACAGGGTCTGTCGTTGGTCAGCCAATTGACACTACACAGCAGTCAACCCCATCAATGCGCACAGTCATCCTGCCGATACATCCATTGTCACCAATGTCCTTAGCTGAGGGACAGCATACAGTGGGCATTGACCAGGGTAGTGTGGTATCATTGGCACATGCATCCCCTCACAGCAGCCATGGCCAGATTCCTGACATGGTACCACACAGGCAGATGTCCAGGGGTTCTCATGGGAGCATCCGTGATCGTACTGCCCCTGTCAGACGTGCCCACAGAGGTCTTTCAACCTCAGCTATGTTCCGGGCTGTAATGCAGGCACAGGCACGTATGGAACAGTACACCAGACAGGGTCTGAGGGAACTTAGAGCAAATCACACCACTATGAATGACACTATGTGTGACACTGCGTCTGCCATCCATAACATCAGAGAGGTCATTGATAGACGTTGGGAGGACACATTAGATCTCTTCCACAACTACATGTCCAGGAGCCAGGACAGTGCAGGGCGGTTGAGGCATCAACGTGGACATATGCCAGCAACATTATCAGCTGGCAGTCATCGCGGACGACAACAAACCCGCAGCCGGTCCCATAGTGCCAGTACCAGCCCCAGCAATGCTGGGTCTGTGCTGTCATTAGATCATCCTAGAAGACCACGTGCATGGTGCTCTGGACAGTCCCAGCAGGGACATGTGTCCAGTCAACAACCCACTGCTTCTGATGACAGTACCCAGTCTGGCTTAGTACCTGATACTGTCCGTAGCACCCCTGCCAGGCACAGGTACCATGTCCATGGCCAGAGACAGTGATCTGTATGACCTGGCAGATACAGTCTGTGGCTGTCCACAAACACCCGTATATGGCAGCCACGTGGTGGAACTGTGTCCATGCATACACACACACATAATGCTAACACCTAGGGCTAACACATACACACACACACATTGCAGCAACATTGCTCCATGTTGCATTGTTGTCTCTCACTAACACACACACACACATACACGTCAATTGGATGTGTCAATGGCAGACTCTGGCAAACTAAGTACACACCCTGTGCATATGATGAAACTGTGCCACCTCCTGCCATCTGTAACATTGATGCAGGATCAGGGTAGCATGGTGCTGATGTACAGGGTGACTACATAGCACTGTAGTAATATTATCATGTTGTTAACAGTACAGTGTAATGATATTGCTGTGGGTATATTCGAGTATGCATGATGCATTACCTATGTTTGTCACTCCTGCCATCTGTAACATTGATGCAGGAACAGGGTAGCATGGTGCTGATGTACAGGGTGACTACATAGCACTGTAGTAATATTGTCATGTTGTTAACAGTACAGTGTAATGATATTGTTGTGGGTATATTCGAGCATGCATGATGCATTACCTATGTTTGTAATTGCAGTTTTGTATACGCCAGTGTTAATTCCCAAAGTGTACTGTCTGCACATGTGCCACATGGCTGTTGTGTGTACCTGTGCCTGCATGTTTTGGGGTGTGGACAGTACATGTGTGATGTTTGCAGCACTGAGTTGCAGGTGTACATTTGTGAACATGGTTAGCATGGAACATGACATGGTTTGACAGTATGCTGTGGGTGATACGGTTTCCAAATGTCAATGGTCTGCATTCTGGTAGTATACACAGCTTACATAGTCTGACATTCAGTGGTCATTACATGGTGTCTCCTCAACTGATACACAGATGTATGAACCTGGTGTCAGTGATATCCCTGCAGTACTACACTATACCAGTAGCCATGCTTACTGAGCCCCACACATCCCTGGGAACAATACTTTTTGGCATATAGCAGTCTCACGTACATGCCAACACACTACAGATATGTCCATCCATGACTGCAAATACATACAGTGGCCTACAATGCATTCTACACATGACACACCTAACCAACACAAGGTATCATACGGACAGATACCTGTTGTCCAAGCCATGCTGTATTGCTGTAATGCAAATGTGGCATTGGCATCGGCATGTAGTTAACATAGTATTCCAACAGTACCATGTAGGTGGTAGCACCCATCATGTAGAACGGGTAATGGTGTGTACATGTGGACAAGTGTTATCTTGTCTTTCCTGTGATATTCACATTTCCAAAGGTATTCTGCAGTCCCTCGGTGTATCACCTAAGCAAGAAGGTGTCTGTATGCGTATCAGCAACAGTTGCCATACACCTACACTGGGTGTCCATCACTCACAGACTTTGCTGTGTTTTAACATGTCTGACATATACTCCAGACATGAACCCTCACCCACATTAATCTATCAAAGCTTTCATGGGTGTGTGTCACATAGTTGGCCTAGGACACAGATCACTGCAGTAGCCTGCATTGTCACCAACATACATGTATGGCCTAAGGTCTGGTAAGCTGCGGCACATGCTGGCAAAGGTAACAACTGTATTCATATGGGGCAGGCTTCACACATAGGAATTATTAAAGGTCACAGGTACATACCTGTATGTGGCACACACATACCTGATGTGTGCATTGAAATTACTGTTATAATAATATGTCATACAATAATAAAAGCAAAACACACAACACATTGACAAATGCACACATGGCATTTGTAGGATTCAAACCCCTACTTAACTATGTTATGATACTTAAGAGAGACGCATTAGCACAGTGCGCTATTCGCATTCCTGGATGATTTATTTTCTCCTGCTGTATTTATAGGGTGCTGACATCATCAGTCTTTCCAAAGAGGAATGTACATCTTTTAGTGTGTTATCCCAGTCTTCAAAAAGGCCATTCCTTTCACAGAGAATTGCATACATACACACCCCCTACCCACACAAAGACACAGCACTTGCAGGATTCAAACCCCTACCTAACTATGTTATGATACTTGAGAGAGACGCATTAGCGCCGCACGCTATTCGCATTACTGGATGATTTTCCTTCTCCTGCTGTATTTAGAGGGTGCTGACATCATCAGTCTTTCCGAAGAGGAATGTACATCTTTTAGTGTGTTATCCCAGTCTTCAAAAAGGCCAATCCTTTCACAGAGAATAGCATACATACACACACCCCTGCCCCCCCCACACACACAGCATTTGCAGGATTCAAACCCCTACCTAACTATGTTATGATACTTGAGAGAGACGCATTAGTGCAGCACACTATTCGCATTACTGGATGATTTCTTCTTCTCCTGCTGTATTTATAGGGTGCTGACATCATCAGTCTTTCCAAAGAAGAATGTGCATCTTTAACTATCCCTCAGTATGGGGGATAACAATACCTGTGCATTAACAGACGCCTAGTTCAGGGTCACATATACACACTGGCACTGCCAGGTTATGTTCTATAGCATGCTTCGTGACCACAGGACTTGTAACACACAACACAAGTAGGGGGTGTATCCATATACATCACAGATACACACACCTCTGGGTTGGTACCACTGCACTAAGCATGACAGGCCATACATATACAACTACCATTGTGCAAAACTGCTTTTTGGTTTGGTGTATAGTTCAGACCACCCCCCCCCCCATACCCAGTAACCACACTTGGCTTTCCTGGGAACAGTGTAGGATATGCAGGTCTTCACACACACCATTATAGTGGTTGACTTCAGGTACATACATATTGACTGGGGATACTACTCAGGCCCTCAACATCACCCTACAGCCACTACAATTTGTGAATCCATGTGCTATGGCACAACCAGTCACCACACCCACAAGGGGGAATACATATTGGACCTGATCATCACCAACATGGGGACTCTATGTTCCACACCAGAGGTAGAACAGTCATTGTTAAGATCAGACCATAAACAACTTTCCCTGGACATCTATATCCCATCCCCACCCCCAGCCAAGGAAATCACTGTAAAGAATTTCTCAAAAGCAGACTTTGCACTTGTGAAGACTGGGGTGGAATACTTCAAAGGCCCCGTGCTGGAGGATAATACAGCCCAATCTGCAGAATCCTTTACAAACGCATTGTATGAGCACCTGCAGGTATGCATTGATCATGCTATCCCAAATAAAACCATGACTCCTCCAAAACAGGAGACCTGTCTGGTTGACCCCAGCCATATATAAGCTGTACAACAGAAGGAGGAAGCTACTACATAACAGAGCAATATCCCACAGACCCACATAGATCATAACCTCTCCTTTGCTAATCACATTGACAGAATCATTGCAAAGACCTTTATATAGCCCTCCTTATCACATGGGTGTTTGCATGTAGATCATGGGAGTTCATTGTGGCCCTCTACTAGTCACTCATCATGCCCATGTTTGACTACAATGCCCCTTTTGGGGTGTACCTTACCCAACACCTGCGGCAACTACAGTGAACACAACAGTACCTCCCCAAGAGGATTATGGGCTACACACAGATGTCCTATGCAGCTCAACTAAAGGATCTCCAGCTCTACTCAGTTGCTTAATGCCTACTCAGAGGTGATCTATGCCTGACGTATGCAGCCATTTCAAACCCAGAAGTAATGGACATGCTCCACCTCATAAAATCCAAGACCCTTAGAGCTACACACTCCAGGGACTTAAACCTCAGCACAAAAATAAATAGGACATGCTGCAGGGACAGATTCATTACCCAGAGGCTCCCCTCACTCTGGAATTGAATCCCAATTAAAGTTAGACATAGCCCCTCGCCAACCCTCTTCCAGCGAAATACAGCCGCATGGATGGGAAATTGCAAATTCACCCCTGGGATCTCCACTGTGTCCCTGCTTGACAGAGGCACAGCAAACTAGCCTTAAAGGGTGCCTTCTGTGACCTACTTTACAGAGGCATAGTAGGCTACTCTACTGGGGAGGTGGACGCCAAATACACTCTGCCTAGGCTTATGAATTCCCTAGAGCAGACAGCCTAGTATTGACCTCTGCACCTATGTTTATGTTTGGGATGCACAATATTTGTTGCTGCTACTGTTTGCAGGTCTTTATTGCCGTAGCTTTCCCAGTTTCTATGAACAACTTGTGTATCTGCGTAACATGTTTGATCATGACAGGGTTCCAGTATATTAATATATGTGTCTGTTGTCATTTAACTGTGTGCACAGGGTGGATTGCTGGATCGTGGGAGGTTCCTGGTGTAACACATACAACTGCCAGATATGTGTGACTGACTGCTATACTCAGACATGGCCTAAGTGTGTGAGCATGCCCAGTTCAGGCTTTCCATGTTTTTTTGCCTGACATATGTCTCAAGTGTGTGAGCATGCCCAGTGTGACCTTTCCATATGTTGTGATCTGGAGTCCACTACATTTCTGGTTGTGTGTGAACATGACCAATATTGACATTTATACTATGTGTGTTCGAAGTCATGTTGTGTTCTTACTGCCAGACTCCTTTGTGTCATAACTCAACAGGGATTATGCTGTGCCTGCAGGGTTTCCATGTGATAGTTTGCAAAGACTTGGCAACATTCTCTCATAGTGGCTAAGCACTGCAATACTGTCATGGTGTAGTGGTTCAGTACTTTCACTATAGTGCACAGTATCATGGGTTTGAGTCCCATCACTGCTTTAAATGTTCATACTGAGCAGACCAGACTGGTTAAGGGCCAGTTGGGCAAATATGAGCATGTTGCATTTTGTTCAGCTATGGCCTACTTAAACCAGGCTTGTCCGACATTGCTGTATATTCACCAACTTGGGTGGACATTGCCAAACATTACTCTACATTGACCACTAGTTGGTGTGTGTGATTCTGTTCATAGGCTCATACTAGGCTATCTGCCCTAGGGCATTTATAATCCTAGCCAGAGTGTGTTTGGCTTTCAACACACATTTTAAGTGGAGTTTGCCATGACATATTTCAAGGTTAGTATACTGTGCCTCTGTCTAACAGTGACATAGAAGTGATACCCAGGGTAAACCTACAATCTCCCATCCACTCATCAAGATTCCTCTTGAAAAGAGTCAATGAGGGACTCTGGCTAACCTGGAGTGGGGGTTTACTCAAGAGTGGGGGGAGCCTCTGGGTTATGAATCTGTCACTCCAGCATGTCCTATTTATTTCAGTCCTGAGGTTCAGGTCTCTTGAACCCGTAGCTTGATGGGATTCTGATTTTCTGAGGTGCAGCATGTCCATTGATTCCAGGTTGGACATGGCTTTATACATCAGACACAGATTGCCTCTGGGCAGGCGGTATGCCACTGAGTGGAGCTGCAGTTTCTTTAACCGGGCAGCGAATGGCATGTGTTTGAGCCCTATGATCCTCCTGGTGAGGTACTTTTGTGGTCTTTCCAGCTGCTGCAGGTGTCTGACAAGGTGCATCCCACAAGGGGCATTGTACTCAATTATGGGCCTGATGAGGGATGAGTTAAGAGGCACGATGACCTCCCCTGATGTAGATGTGAATACCTTCATGATTAGGTGGGCTATATGAAATGTTTTTCTAAACACTTTGGCCACGTGGTTATCAAATGAGAGATTGCTATCAGCTTGGGTCCCCAGGTCCCTTATCACTTCTTCCATACTTAATGGGTTACCACCTATGTGGTAATTTGTGGGCACTTAGTTTTTGACAAAGGGGAGGGCTATACACTGTTTTGCGTTTAGCTTGAGGACATGGCTCTGGCACCAGTTGTCTGTTTCTATGAGGCCCTTTTGTAGGATGTTTGTGTCAGCTGGAGGGTCGATTATGGCGCCCAGTTTGCAGTCATCGGCAAACTTGTTCACCAACAGTCCTTCTGTGTTGGCCTGTACCTCTGAGAAATATATACCAAACAAGGGAGGTCCCAGGACTGAGCCTCGTGGGATGCCACTTGTAGCTGGTTTGGGGTCTGACATGGCTCTAGCATTTCTGACCATGTGGATTCTGTCCTCGAGCCAGTTTGCAACCCATCTAGTGACATAGGGGTTTATATTGAAGCTGGTGATCTTATCTATGATGACCAAGTGGGGTACTGTATGGAAGGCTTTTGCGAGGTCCAGGTAGGCTGTGTGGACCACCTTCCCCTCGTCAATGGCCTTGGTGACTGTTTCAAATGACTCAACCAGGTTTAAGAGGCAGGATCTGCCCTTAACAAAGCCAAACTGGATAGGATCCAGTGTCTGTAGGTCCCCAATATGTTTATTTCTGAGGTCCATGATGATCCTTTCCATAACTTTGCAGACCAAGCTAGTCAGGCTTCTGGGGTGGTTTGCAGTATCCATTGAGGCACCACCTTTGTGGAGAGGGACCACTGTTGCTGTACATTGCTCTTTGGGTACATATCCTGTGGTAAGGCTGAGATTGAACAGTGGTTTTATGTTTGTGTTCAGTTCTTCTTGGGGTTCATGTTGGACACAGCCCAGGACACCGTCTGGTCCCATTGATGCTGTGTGTTTTGCTTTGGAGAGGCTGGCTGTTACCTAAGCATCTGCGATGTCAGGGGGCCAGCACTCTGCTGGGATAGATATTTGCCCTTTTGGTGGGGAGCGGGGGAGAAGTTCGCACTGAACCTGTCAGCTCAGATGTTGGCAATGTCTGTGGGTTTGGTGCATTGTTTGTCATTTTGGACTACTTCTGAGCATATCTGGGGATTCCCACACAGGTTCCTACCATAAGTAAAGAATGCCTTATGATTATCCTTGGTGTCCTGTACAATTTTTATCTCAAAGATGGCCTTAGACGATCTTATGTGTGGCCATAGTTTTTCAATAATACTGATCAGAGATGCCTTCCCTTTTTGGGATTTTGATCTATCATATAGTAACTTCCTCCTTGCATTGTATGGTTTGTTTATGGCTGGGGTCCACCGGACAGGATGCCTGGCTTTGGAGGATTGGGTCTTGGTTTTATTTGGGATTGCATGATCCATGCATTCCTGAAGGTGTTCATAGAATGTGTTTATAAAGGGTTATGAGGTCTGGGCCATATTTTCCACAGGCACAGGAGCTGTGAAGGATTCCACCTCAGTTTTGAGGAGTGTGACATTTGCTTTAATGAATAATTTTCACTGTATTTTTCTGGCCATGGGCTGGGATCGGGATGTGAATATCCAGTGTGATTACTCTCTGGTCTGATTTTACCAGTGAGGGATGCACTTCTGGTCTTGGGCATAGAGACCCCATGTTGGTGATGATCAGGTCCAGTATGTTTTCCCCTGTTGTGGGAGTGGTAGCAAGTTGTTCCATAGCATTTTGGTTTATAAATTCTGGGAACCTTTGGACTAGGGTGTTGGGGGGCTAGGGTAATGCTCCCAGTTTATGTTTGGGTAGTTGAAGTCAACCAATATAATGGTGTTTGGGGAGACCTTCATATTTTCATGTGTTCTCCAGTCAGCCAAGTGTGGTTCCTGGGTTTAGGAGGGTGGTCTGTAGCAAGCTATGAACTGGAAGGCAGTTTTAGCCACTGTTAGTTGCACATGGATAGTTTCCGATGCTTCATGCTGTTCCACCAAACTGGGGGTGTGGGTATCTTTGAAAAATATTGATACTCACCCTCCTTTTGTAGTTTGTTCCATGTTTTGCAGCTGTAAAGCATGGTATGAGATGTAACCTGTTAATGCTAGGGTGCTCTTGGGAGCCTTGAACCAGGTTTCTGTTACTGCACAGATATCAACATTCTCCATGCTGAGGAGAGTTTGGACTGCATCTTGCAGTTTAGACTTCTGGCATTGAGTACCATTACTTATAGTTTCTTATCCCTTGTGATACCTATGGAGGTGGGTTTGTGTTTTGAGCCTTACCTAAAAAGGCACTATGGGGGTGACAAGAGCCTTTGGCAATATCCAAAAGGCCACAGGTGATAGGTGAAATCCATCCCTAGCAAAGCATCATGTCTTGTCAAGCATGTCATCCCAGGCTGACAGGCATTGTATCCCTTTTCACTGACAACAATACTTAAGCCAATTGTTGTAATTGATCATCTTGTCTTCATATTGTGGCCTCATGTTTGGTGAGGGTAGGATGATACTCAAGGTCATCAAGTTTGCATATACTACATGGTGGTAAATGCTGTTTAGCACTACCTTACACATGGCAATAATGCCTCAGGTGCTGCTGTAGGGCTGCCTATGTCAGATGCACATACTGCACTCCCTATACATGTTTGGAAACAGGTAGTGTCAAGTTAGGCATCCCTTTTACTATATGTGCAAGTCAGAGAGAGGTATCATTTCCAGGGTTCCTACTGAGCCAGTGTATGTGCTATGCGTTGCCTTTTTGCCAACGCCAAGGCATACTGGGCACGCCTCCTTCTGCCTACTGGGGCAGGCTCAGGTTGTTCCTCCTCTTAGTCACGCTCTGCCTGTGATGGCCTTGGCACTGGTGGGGGGCTGTTTGGCCCAGGCCTATGCTGGTCCTGCTGCAGCTGTTTTCGCAGAATCATATTATGTAGCATAGCACATACCATGACAATTTGGGTACATGTAGTTGGTGAGTATTGCAAGGCTCCACCAGATGTGTCCAGGCACCGGAACCATGACTTGAGCAACCCAAACACATGCTCGATTACATTTTGTGTTTGTGCATGTGCCTCATTATGGTGTTCCTGTTCAGGTGTGTGTGCATTTCTGATGGGTGTCCTTAGCCACGGCTCCAGTGCATAGCCAGCATCCCCCACTAAGTGACCATGTGGGATGTCCCCATTGGCAAATGTCTGGTACAGCTGTCAGAATGCCAGATATGGGAATCATGGTAGCTTCCAAGGCAGCCAGCACACACATTCATTATTGTGCCCTGGGCATCACACACGACCTGGCAGTTGATGATGGGGAAGCCCTTGCGGTTAATGTAGGCCCTAACCCGCTCACCGGCTGGTGCTTTGATGCATATATGGGTGCAGTCTATTGCACCCACTACCTCAGGGTATTCTGCTATTTGCTGGAAGAGACGCATATTGCTAACCAATACCTTACGGGAATTGGGGAAATATACATGATCACCGACATGTGATGACATGGCATCCAGGAACTGGTGCAGTACCCTGGATGCTGATGCCTGTGATATCCCCATCATATCACCAGTTGGTCTCTGAAAGGTACCTGTTGCTAGTATTCTTAGGCCAACACATACCTTGGTTTCCACTGGGATGGGTTCCCCTCTGTTGGTTCTGTGTGTGAGGCGTGGCCTGCACAGCTCAACAATTTGCTGCAGGAGGTCTCTGTCCACTCTATAGCGCTCCACTATCTCCAGCTCATGTAACCCCTGGTAGGTGACCCTGGGCCTGTACACTCTTTTCCGTCTCCTCACTGTGGGTTGTCTGGCAGCACTTGCATTGTCACCACCCTCAGCATGTTGCATATGTCACCGTATAACAGCAATGGCAGCCCCCAGCATTTTTTGTCTGAGTGTAGCTTTTTCAGTTTTCACTTCTAGTAGCTTACTCCAGTGTTGCAGTGTCTCTTGAGAGAAACAAACTGCACTGTTGTTTACAGAGTTTTAAGTGCTGGGCTGGACTAGTGTTCTGCCTGTGTAATTGCCTGATTCTGATTGTTTGCACCTGCTAGCTCTACTAGTATTCCCTGGTAGATGCCTGCTATTTGTTGTGCTTCCTTTTTCCTTTCTGTTTCCTCGGGGGAGTGACGCGCATACAAGAGGAAACACACTCACAGCAGCTCACACTCACGCACACATGCTTAGACGGACTAAAACTTGCTTATTCGGGTTAAAACGCATGCACACCAGCGCAAACATGCTTACAGGTCTTCCAACAGCCTTATATATGCTTACTCCAGCTTAAACGCGCAGACTCATGCTTCCACGCGCGCACTCTGTCTTACTCGAGTTTACAGGCGCGTACACACCCGCATACCCGCTCAGCAAGAAACTTTGGTGTTATCCACAGTATACACCTTCTATTTCTTGGCTTTCCCTGGCCTACCTGTTGACACACCTCTTTCCATGATGTCTAACTGACAGCTAACACATGCCACTGTGCTCCAATGAGCTTCACTACTTTCATACATACCCCCCTTGTGATGTCACCTATCTCCTACTCTGTTCCTCCCCATATCCTACTCCTACACTTCACTGACTATGCTTATTTGCTATGTAAAAGTGAGATTCACTATCCTAACACTCATTTACATAGGATTGCCTACTAATGCTTGGTTACATGTCTTAGACTGGGCTTCTCCCCTTAGCAACCCCTACTCGGTGGCCATGTTGTCTTCAGCCTGCTATTCCCTTACATTGTCATTTAACAATTTTCATAAATTCCACGGTTGTGGCTTTTATTGTCTTATTTTATGATTTTTATAGTGCACCCCATTTGCGCGGCGCTGCGCTACGCTTAAACATCGGAAATCGCCGGAAAAAAAATTATTTTTATTTTAATTTTACATCTGGGAAACTTTCCAATGGCCATATATTTCGTCATTGGCATGCTTCCTCAACCATATGCAACCTTTATTTGGAGCTGACAAGGCTCCATTGTGCTATTTGCAGAATAGCACTCAGTTGTCAACTGAGTACATTTCTGCAGCTAACACGTCTCCTACTCAAACAAGTTTGTGCTTCCTGGATCGCAAATTTACCTCATGCATGCATGCCTTTCGGCTGCAAGTGAGGTAATTTGCATATCCCAGCCCTGTCTGTGTAGGAGACATTTTAGGAGCTCTCTTACACACCCCTACAAGCTGTTCCTGGGTCGCTCGATGGACATGATGGCTGCATGGAGTCTTACTCTACTCGTAGACTCCATGCAAGCCATCGTGAATCCGGCCCTATATGTGCAACCAGTGATGCTGATGTAGGAATACTGGCTGCCTTTGCAGAGCACATGTAACACAACTACTGCTGTGATGTGTATGTGTAAAGCAGGTGGAATGTATGTAAGAGGAACAGTGCAGACTTGCCAAGCATATCCATTTATACATGTGTACCACAACATATCTAGAAGCATGAACAAAGCACTGAATACAATCAGTTAAGTATTGGTACATTTGCTGCATGGTATCTGGACCCTCTGGTGGGTGGTGACTTTCTAAAGGTGTGACACAGATTTGTGCAACTATTATACACAGGACAATAATGATCAACAGTAACAAATCTGTCATAAGCATGGATGCATCACTACTAAGAAAAAATAGTGATCTCTATAGATGTAAAGTCATGTAAACACACTGCAATAATACTTAATAGGACTGTAAAACTATGGCGTTGCTTCACATGTGTTAGAAGGCATATGGACAGCAATGTGCACAAATATAAAGTCACATCAAAAGGTGGCAAAGGGACATGTGCTACTCACATCAGTGTGGTGAAAACATAGGTGTCCATAGGTTCATAGGTACTTTCTAGGCTATTGATTTGTGAGGGCCTTTAACTGCCTTGCCATGCATTCCCACTAAGTTTCTAGCTTACGTAGTTTAGTACCAAAGCCTGTGTATTTTGCTGTCGTTTTGTATAACTCTAGATGCGATAATCCTTTAGTATTGTGCAAAAAAACTTTGTATATTAAGTATGTATAACCATAACCCTGGAGCAGGTTTTTACATGTCCTTAAGTGATGAGTGCCAAACCATGGGTGAACGTATGGTTTCCCATCCATGTATCAACTACTTAAACTGAAAGAATAGCATTCAGTCCACACCATAAAATGTAACGAACTTGCAGTAAAGGAACGCCAATGTCCACTCACCCAGAACACAGCAACAGTACAGTTAGCTGCCTTTGAACTGAGACAGTTATTAAAACTCAAAATGAAATCACCATGATTTGTTTGTGTCTTTCGGCTTTTCACAGTTAGGAGTCGCCACAGCGGAACTCCGGTCCGCTAATGATTGGCAGTTGATTTTTACGTACTGGCTTGCCAGGCCTGATGCACAACCTTCAACGAAGGTACACCCATTCACGCATGTCTCCACGCAGAAGATGCTCTAGCTGAGAATCGAACCGGACAGCGTCTTACTGTGAGGCGACAACGCTTCCGCAGCACCACGATAAGTGGTAAAAATCTAAAACTCATTTATTATGACAAGAACCATAGAAACGTTAAGTGCTTTCACTCACACAAAAGTGAGCTTCATCAGAGCTATAAACCAACTGATACAAATTGTTTAAATAGTATCTTTGGCCCTAAATCAGTTTAAAGTGGTACTGCGCTTATTTATACAAGTCATGTAAAAATATTTTTCATCTACCATATCTACATATTCGGAAGTCATCCTTACTGCTCTGATGCACTGTCCCTTGAAAATGTTGTACATCAATTTTTTAGGATGATTGCTGGTATATTCTAAATACGAATTGGTAAAAGTATTTTTTCTATATATTCTGGACTTGAAACCTTCCTCATTGCTCGATATAAATGTGTCTAAATAAGCTACTCCTTCACTGCTACTTGTATATGTAAACTTGAGGAACCCACTACTGTTGTTTAAATATTCAATAAAATTGTACAATGTATCTTGGTCACCTTCCCACAAAATATAAATGTCATCTAGAAAACGTGAGTAATATTTAAAGTTTCCTTTACCGCAAGTTCATTGCATCCATGTATCAAGGTTATGCTTTAATAACATTTGAGACATAGCTTGTGTTTAATGTCATGTATATGAACCACAACTTGTGAATACTTTATCTATTGACAACGTTCTTTTTCATCTTGTCATAGCTGCCCAGCTATTTGCACTATGTATGTATAGGTTCACACTGTATGAACAAAAGTTGATTTTTTACTTAATATGCCATTCTTCTGTACTGGGCTTTGTAATAACTTTATTTAACTGCAACCATATTATGTCAATGTGGATTTTTTTCTCCCCAGGCCTCCACTGAATATGGGATATTATCCAGTTGGACTTTCCAGGTAAACAAATGTCATATAAAATAAATAAAAAAAATTCAAACAGAGAGGAGTTGGTTTCATAGAAATGGTATTCTCTGTGAGGCATATCTATTGCTACAGCATGTTCTATTTAAGTGGCAATCGAGACTGACAACTCTAGAGCATGTGTTTCTGGACTAACAGATGTGGAGATAGTCTCAAAGGATTGGGTTGGTAGAGTCTCAGTTTGTGAAGTAGAGATATCCCTTAAGCAGCCTATAGGACACTGAGAAGAGGGACAGAGCTTTATGGTGGTCAGATTAGCTTTAGTGATTTAGTCCATTTTTTCTTTGTGAGAAAATGTTGTTGTCACTTAAGTGGAGACAGTTATTTGGACAGGTACATGTAAAATGGGGCATTATAGGTTCATATGTTCATAGTTTCATAGGTAGGTATTAGGCTATCAGCCCAAGGGCCTACATAAGCCTAGCCAACAAGGTTCCCTGGCTTACGCCACCCAAGAAAGTTATTTTCCTGTGCCACTGTCAAGCAGAGACACAGAAGTGATCCCCGGGGTGTATTTCCTATTTCCCATCCACTCATCAAGATTTTTCTTGAAGAGTGCTAATGAAGAACTTTGCTTGACGTAGCCTGTTCCAGAGTATGAGAAGTCTCTGGGACAGGAATCTATCCCTCCAGCATGTCCTGGTTATTGTGGTGACAAGGTTTAGGTCCCTAGAGCATGTAGCACAGAGGGATTGGGATTTCTTTAGGTGTAACATGTCCAACAGCTCTGGGTTTGACATAGCTTTATATGTTAGGCAGAGATCACCTGGGAGTAGGCAATATGCTACAGATTAAATCTGGTGTTTTTGAGGCGGTCAGTGTAGGGCATATGTTTGAGGCCAGTAATCCTCTTTGTGAGGTACTTCTGTGGCCTTTCCAGCTGCTGCAGATGTCTTATGAGGTACATTCCAAAAGAGCCATTGTACTCTATAATGGGTATAATGAGTGTCGAGTAGAGTGGAACAAAGTCCTCTTTTTTCCTGGATGAGAAACCTTTTATGATGAGGTGTGCCACATAGAAGGACTTCCTGACTATTGCGGTGATGTGACTATCAAAGGAGAGACTACTGTCCACCTGGGTCCCAAAGTCTCTTATCACACATTTGGTGTTAAGTAGATTGCTGCCTATGTGGTAGTTCATGGGTATAGAGTTTTTACCAAAGGGGATGACAGTGCACTTTTTGGCATTGAGCTTGAGGCCATGGCTCTGACACTAGGCATCTGTCTCAGTGAGGCCCTTCTGTAAGATGTCCACATCATTTGGGGACTTGACTATGGCTCCTAGTTTGCAGTCATCTGCAAACTTCATTAGCCAGAGGCCTTCTGTGTTAGCCTGTACTTCAGAGAAGTAGATACCAAACAGGAGAGGTCCCAGGATGGAACCATGTGCTACTTCACTTGCCATTGCTTTGAGGTCAGATTTGGAGTCTGCAACTTTTACAGTGTGGGTTCTGTCAGTGAGCCAGTTGGCAACCCATCTTGTGACGGAGGGATTTATACCAAGTTTACTGTGTTTAGCTATAATTCCAGAATGGGGGATGGTGTCGAAAAAGACTTGGCGAGGTCAAGATAGGCTGTGTGAACCACCTTACCCTAATCTACGGCTTTGGTGACTGCCTCAAAGAAGTCGATCAGGTTCAGGAGGTATGATCTGCCTTTCACAAACCCGAACTTGGTGGGATCCAGAGTTTGGAGGTTAACAATGTCTTTGTTTATGAGTTCCATGATGATACATTCCATGGCCTTGCAGACCAGGCTCATCAGGCTAATAGGTTGATAGTTCCCGGGATCAGTGGTGGCTCCCCCGTTGTGGAGTGGGATAACTGTTGCTGTGTGACATTCAGTGGGCACACAAAGCCAGATGCGAGGCTATTATTGAACATGGTGCTTAAGTGGGGAGTCAGTTTGTTCTGAAATTCGTGTAAAACACAGCCTGGGATGTTGTCCGGTCCCATGGATGCTGTGTTTTTGGCTTTAGAGAGTGCAACTTTTACCTGTGTAGTTGTGATTACAGGGACTCTGCATTCTTCCTGTATAGATATGGGCCCTTTAGGGGGTGAGGGGGGGGTAAAGTTAGCACTGAAACTATCTGCCAGTATGTTGGCAACATCAGTTGGTTCTGTAATTTTCATGCCTTTGTGCTGTAACACAGAGCAGATCTGGGTGTTGCCATTGAGATTCTTGACATAGCTATATAATGCTTTGTGGTCGTCCTTAGAATTAGTGGCAATTTTGTTTTTGTAGCTAGTTTGGAGGATCTTAAATGGGATTTCAGATTCTTACTGAGGCTGACCAGGGAGCTCCTCCACTCACGGGATTTTACTCTCTTTTGCAACAGTTTTTCCTTCTGTTGTACAGTTTGTTTATGGCAGGGGACCACCAGATTGGCTTTTTTTTTTTTGGAGGATAGCGTCTTGGTTCTGTTTGGGATAGCATGATCCATGCACTTGTGTAAGTGCTTATAGAGTGCATTTGTGTAGGATTCAGCAGTTGTAACTGCATTGTCCATCTGCATGGGTGTCATGAAGTTCACCACTTCTGTCTTAAGAAGCATGAAGTTGGCTTTGGAGAATTTTTTTACCGTGGTTTCCTTAATGGGGGGGTCGGATGTGGATATCAAGGGTGATTAGCTTATGGTTGGATCGGAACAATGAGGAGTTGACTTCAGGTGTGGAACACCGGTCACTCATGTTGGTAATGACTAGGTCTAGGATATTGTTGCCCCTGGTGGGGGTGTGGGTAAGTTGATCCAGGGCATTGGAGTTTATGAATTCCAGAAAGCGTTGAGCTAAGGAGTTGGTACATGAGTAGTTTTCCCAGTTAATGGCGGGGTAGTTGAAGTCTCCCATTATTAGGTTGTTTAGTTGAACCCTAATATTTTCCAGTACATCAAGAAAAATGGAGTGGGAATCCTGGGGCATGGTGGGAGAACTGTAGCAAGCTAAAATTTGGATTGCAGATTTGCCCAGAGTTAGTTGCACTTGGATAACCTCGGATGCATTATGCTGAGCAACTAGCCTGGAGGTGTGGATATCCTTAATGAATATGGACACATCTCCACCTTTGGTGTTTTGGTCCAGGTTACATGGCCAAAAAGTGTGGTATGAGTTATAGCCTGGTAGTGCAGGGGTGCTCTCTGGAGCCTTGAACCAGGTCTCAGTCACTGCACAGATATCGATGTTCTCCATTTTAAGGAGTGCCTCCAGTGAGTGCATTTTGAGATTTAGACTTCTAGCTTTGAGTAGCATTACCCTCATTTTTTGCTTGCCTGTTCCTGTTACAGTGGTGAATTTGTTATTTGAACCTTGCCTAAAAAAGGCACTATAGGGGCAGCAAGAGCCTTAGCCACTATCCGGAATACCAGGGGCGACAGGTGCAAGCCATCTGTGGCAAAGCATCGTGGTCTGTCGACCATGTCATCCCAAGCAGACAGATACTGGATCCCTTTAGAATGACACCAGAAGCTTAGCCAATTGTTATATTCAATAACTGGTGTAATGAGTACAGTGGAAGTGTCACCTCTCTAGATTTGGATGTCACATGCTTGCTAATAAGCTATGTTTTAACAAAGGGCATACTAACAATAATTGACACATGGTGGTACAACTCATTGCCTACATATATTCTCAGGTCCCTCATTACTTGTTCAATTTTTAAGGGAGTGTTGTTAGTGTAATCGCTGCAGGGACATTTTGCTTGCCAAATGATTGAATTGTGCACTTTTTGGCATTCAGTTTAAGGCCGTGGTTTAGACTCCAGCAATTTGTTTCTGACAGGCCTTCCTGAGGAATCTTGATGTCTTCTGGAGAGTTAATAATGGCATTGAGTTTACTGTTGTAGCAAACTTTGTCAGCCACAATATCTCAACATTTGCCTTGACGTCTGAAAAGTAGAGGCCAAAAAAGAGTGGCCCAAGGACTAAGCATGTGATACTCTGCTAATGACAGGGTTCTACCCTGATTTCTTGGAGTCTGTTTGTGAGACAGATTGCTATACAAGTAGTTACATAAGGATTTATTTTTAGCTAAATGAGTTTATTAACTATGCCTGAATGGGGGATGTCGTTGAATATCTTTGTAAGTTCTAGATATGTGGTGTGAGCAAAATTTCTCTCATCCATTGCTTCGGTGACCTTTTCAAAGAAGTCAACCAGGTTAAGCAGGCAGGATCTGCCTTTGACAAACCAAACTGGATCAGGTCAATAGTTTGTAGGTTGCTTATGTCTTTGTTTATTTTTTATTTATTGTTTTTACATTAGCATATTTTTACAACATGTCTTCTTTTATTGATTCCATAATGATCCTTTCCATAGCCTTATGGATGAGGCTGATTGGGCCTGTAATTGCCCAGATCGGTTGACTTTTCATCTTTCTGAACAAATGAAGACTCTCGATGTCCTGCATGCATTTGGTACTAACCCTGTTTGAAGGTTAATATTGAAAAATATCTGTAATGAGTTGGATAGATCATATTTCAGGCTGACCAACAGACATCCTATTATGTTATCCAGGCCTATAGAATCAGTGTTCTTTACCTTGGATAGTGCATTGCGGACTTGTTCCTGGAAGATTTTAGGGGGATGTGTGGACCATTGATAAGAGGTCTGGTGGAGAGGGTGAACTAAGAGGTACATTTATCCACTTATAAATTGCTTTGTCTTTAGGCTTAAAGTACATGACATCAGTTACTATTAGCTCAGTGCAGTTTGAGACATTATTTCTGAGGTTTCTGACATAGTTAAAAAGGCTTTGAGATTGTCTTTTGCCTGTGTGGTTATTTTTACCTTGTTTCTAACTTTGGTTGATATGACAGTGGTCTGAATTTCTTTGAGTCTTAATAAGAACATGTTTGGCTTTTGTCAAACTAGATTTCTCTTTACATGGAATGAACTTTTTTCTTTTTATTGTAGGGCCTGTTTATATTATGGTTCCACCATAAGAATTAATTGATAAACTTGGTGTTGCATTTATTTCAGAAGGGGACAGATGCTTCTATGCTTTTATTTACATGTTCACAGAATTTGGTAGTGAATGATTCAGCATTTGTAGTGGGGTTCTCAGGGTAGAGGGGAAAGTTGAGTTTTGCCAGGTCATCACTAAGCTTTAATAGATTTATTTTTGGCATAATCTGTGAATGACGAGTTATTGGAGGATGCTTCTGGCATCACTCTTATGATGAATATGGCTAATTTGTGGTCTGCTTTGACAAGGGAGAGGAACAGAGTTGTCCCATATTGACAAGAATCAAGTCTGAGATTTTGTAACCCCTTGTTGGGGTATGGACTAACTGGTCCAGTGAATATGTGTTTATGAAGCCCAGAAATCTCTCGACCTACATGTATGTGGATGCATACTTTTCCAGTTAGTGTGTGTGTGTGGGGTAATTGATTTCTCTAAGAGAATGCTATTTGTCTGAAATGTTTAGAGTTTCCATATTGCATAGATAGAAGTCATAGGTCAGGGGTCTCATAGAGGGGGGTCCTAGGGATGACTACAATGTGATATGGGTTTTGTTAATGGTAAGCTGGGATGGAGCATGTCTAGGTTGGTATGCTGCGTAGTGAGTCTGGTGGTATAATAGAGACACTACCACGTTTAACACCTTCATCTAGTGCGGTGGGTCTGAATGTGTGCAAGGCATTGAAACCTTGTACTGATGGTGTGTTTTCAATATTTTTTAACTGGGTCTCTGTGATGATGCGCATGTCAATACATTTATTTATTTATTTATTTGACATTTGTTAACTGGGATAGTCCATCTCAGCAAAAGCCCTTTTTCAGTGGAGGCCCAGGGAGAAAATCTCCACAGTACAAGTAAGCAAGAAAATTTACAAAACTGAAGATGAATACAGTGAAAAAATTATAATAAAACTGTTAAGAATGTAGATAAAACTCTACAGTACAATATAGTAACAGGCATTATAACACTGAAGAAAAAACATAGCAAAGAAATATATAATAAAACATTTGAATGAGTTTACATAACACATTGGGTTATCTTCAGAGGGTAATTGTACCATACAGAGCAGTTAAGTGAGTTATGGTAGTAGGGAAGGGAGAAACAGGGCGGAGAGTGATAGAGAAAGGGGTGGGGTCATGTGGGATGATTACAGAGACAAATCCATGTACTATTAAGGTACCTTTTGAGAGTTTTCTTGAATTTGTGGATGTAGGAAATGTTTCTAAGGTTCATGGGGAGCTTGTTCCATGCAAGAGCAGGGAAGTAGCTGTAGAGATTTGGTCCAATAGATTTTTTAGGTGTGTGAATTTGCAAGAGACATTGGTCAGAGCTTCTGAGGGATCTAGGGAGCTTATTGATGGAGACAAGTGAGGAAATGCTAGTGCAAGAGGAGGGCTTATTCAAAATAGTATGGATAATGAGAAGTTTGGTAAATAAGAGTTGGTTAGGAAACTCTAGCCAGCTGAGTGTCTGGAGAGTGTGACAGTGGTGTGATATTGAGGGAAGATTGGCTGCAAATCTAACAACTTTGTTGTAGGTGGTTTCAAGTTTGGAAAGTAGTGAAGACTGTAAGTTGGTTAAAATTTGATAGCTATAAAAGAGGCTGGGGAGAAGGTAAGCTTGGGCAGTGAGATCCTGGAGATGGGTGTAAGGAACCTTTTGTTTCTATTGAGTAAACCAAGCTTTTGATGTGTTCTCTTGATGTAGTTAAGTACACGAAGGTCAAATTTTAGTTGATCGTCCACTATTACTCCAAGCAGTTTAGTGTGGGATTCAGCTATGACTATAGTGTTGTTGAGGGAAGAGATGGTGAATGAGGATTTAAGATGGCAATGGGATTTTGTGAAGAAGAAAAGAAGTTTTGTCTTTTTAGGGTTTAGCATGAGTTGGCTGTTAGTAAACTATGTTTCAGTGAGGTTGAGAGATGTTTGTGTCAGGATTAGCAGGTCAGTGGGGCTATCAATGATAGAAATGATGGTGCAGTCATCTGTGTACTGTATGAGGGAAGGCTGAGGACAGGATATGTGAAGTTGGTTAGTAAAAAATGTTAAAAAGGATAGGGCCTAAAGTAGAGCCTTGAGGGACACCCATTTTGATGGGGATAAAAGGATAAAGAGCAGAGAGCCATTTTACAGATTGCAGTCCATTTGTGAAATAGCTACTGAAACAGGAGATAGTTGCTGAGGGGAGGATGAGTTGAGAGAGTTTGGAGAGCAGGATGGGGTGAGAGACAGTGTCAAAGGCTTTGGAGAGATCTAAAAAGATGCAGGACACTAGTTTATCATTGTCTCTAGCTAGGGAGATGGAGTTAGAAAAGGAAATAAGTGCAGTAGTGGTGTTGTGGTGGGGGCAGAAGCCATGTTGAGTAGGGGTAATTAAGTTTTCATGAGTAAGGTAAGCTGAGATTTGTTTATAAACACAGTGCTCAAGAATTTTGGAGAGAGGAGAGAGTATGGCAATAGGATGATTATTAGAGAGCTCAACAGAATTTCCACCTTTGTGGATTGGTATAGTGTGGAACTTTTTCCAGAGGGTAGGAATAGTGGTTTCACTAACTGAGTGGTTTATGAGGATGGAGACAGCATATGCTATTGAGACAGCAGCAGCTTTTAGGAAGAGAGGCAGCAGGTTGTCCGCTGAAGGGGAACCTGGTTTAAGTTTTGATAAGAAGTTTTTTGATGAAGCTGGTTGGAATGGGTTTTAGTGAGAAAGGACTGTTTTGCAGTTGGGGGGTAGTAGGGGTGTGGGACTGGTTGGTTAGACAGTTTGCATAAGTTTGCTAAAGGAGTGCCTGCAGGGACTATAGTTTTCTGTTTAGGTTCCTAATTTTGAGCAGTAAGAATTTCATGTTTCTGAACTTTGTTTTGCTATGTTGGAAGCTTTTCTAGACTGACTGTGCCTAATAAAAGGCACTCTTAAGGTGGATAATGTTTTGCCAGTATATGAAAGTCTTGAAGTGACAGGTACAGGCCATCCATGGCAAAGCACTTAGGGCTGTCTGTCATGTCCTCTCAAGCTGATAAATATTGTACCTCCTTTGAATGACACCAGAAGCTAAGCCAGTTATTAAAGTCAATTAATTTTTGTTCTTATTATGGTATCATGCTTACTGAAGGTAAGATGCTGCTCAAGGCATGGTTCAAACCTACCTCAGACACATATTCCGAGTGTTCCAGCACATCTTTCTTATAGTCCAAGGAGGTATGTCACAGGTCATTTATTCCCATGTACACTATGACTGTGTCATTTGTGTACTCGTGATACAAGGACTTGAGTGCATGCATGATGTGGGGAATCCTGGCCTTGCAATAGGTAACTGACCACAACCCTCCCCTTGCTCAGCCTGCTGAGTGGTGCATCAGTATATCTTACAATGGAATCTCCTATAACTAGGACATTTGGCTGTGTGGTGGTTTGCCTTATGAGATTATGAGTTGAAATACCATAGTTATAGGTTTATACTTTATAATGGATGCTGATTGAGTTGAGTGTTTTTAAAGTTGCTGAGAGCACTTGTTGCTATGTTTGCATTTTGGAGGTCTTTGAAGTTTAGGTAGGTTGCATGTAAGACCCTCAGAATATATAGATCTGTGTGTTTGGTCTGCATTGAGTGTGTTGGGTACAGTGTGGTGTTGTGTGTGTCTGACAACTTGTTTGGAATTAGTAGTGTCTCTGTGTGAGACCCTTTGTCTCCAGTGATATTGTATAACTGCATCTCCCACACACTGTAGCAGCTTGTTTAAGAATTAAGTGGTTGTAAATATACATGAGATAATTTCTACATTGTCTTAGGATGTGCATTTCCACTAAGCTGGCTACAGGGATGATAGAGAAGTGCATATCCATGGTTCCAGATGTTTATTGTGTGAACTACGGTGGTGGCGGTATTACAGGAGGGATTTATAACTGGTTTGCTTGGGTGCTATATCAGTAAAGACTACAGTCTAGGTTAAAATTCATGTGACAGAGCTCCTCTACCCACAAAACAGTTTGTTCATTGTGCAACAAAGTACTGAAGAAAATTCAGAGGTTGATTTTGTATGGAAAGCTGAGATTCTAAGTAGCTGTGTCAATATAAGGTACTGTCAACCACCACCTTGTGCTATTAAGTAAAATGAACAAAGAAAACAAAATAGCTCTCCAGCTAATCAAAATGGCACATTTAAGAAGCTAAAAGAAGAGAATCTTAACAAATAACACTGTAAACTATCAACAGCATTTAAATATTCAAAAACAAGTGCAATGCAGAAAACTAAAGTAAAGTAAAGTACTACACTGGTTTGGATGAGGTTGGAAATCATCAAAAACACTATCCCCGGATTTACTATTCTTCCATGAGGGACTAGATTAGTCCTGTACAGAGGCGGCCATTTAGGAGCAAGATGGCAGCGTGCCATGCATATTAATGAGGCGCGCTGCCTGAACTCCTAATCTTACATGGAGCATGTAAGAGTGCAGGGGGCATGTCTGAGAGCAGAGCTATCGGAATATACACCCCCCGCAATGAAGAACAGCAGAAAGGACTAAGAAATGAGTGAGACCGCTCATAGGTGTCCACATATCTCCACCAACATTCCTCCTGGTGTACAACAGCAAGTAAATACAAATAAAATGAACAATCCTTTTTTTTTTTTTAAACCCGATTAAAGCTAACCATAGGTGCGCATGTGTGCCCATCACTTAGCTATGGTTAATGCAGATTAAATTGCTGAAGAGGATAACAAGGAAGATATATGCAAATGAAACAGCATAGCAATAGTGTAGTGGGCAGAGCATTCACCTTACAAACAGGCATTCCATTTTGAGTCCCACTCAGCACATACCATTTTCCATGGCAAATCACGTTATGACCAATATTTTTGTTGCATAACTGATTAAATAACATATATTTATGAACTGGAGTACTGCAGGAAATGCATATGTGAGGTGTCAGTGTCATAATGAATACAGCACTAGTTAGCAGGTTTAAGCACCAATAAGCAGTAGTAAGCATATTTAAGCACTAGTAAGTGTGTTTAAGCCCATTTGTGTGGGGATAAGCAATGCGCACACAGGTTAAGCAATTCTGAAGCTAACTCTCTGCAAGCATATGTAACCGGAGGTTAGCATTGCTTACCCTCGCACAAACCCACTTACAAATGCTCAAAAGTGTCTTAATCACTCTGAACCCAATGGCCCTTGTTCTGCCCATCAACAAAACAAACAGCCTTGCAGGGCTTGAACCCAGGACCCTATACACTATAGTCACAGTGGTTAACCACCAAGCCATTACAGCAGTACAGAAGAATGAGGTATCAGCAAACAAGTCTTCACTGTAGTAAATTCAAACTGAACATGTGAAAGGCATCAGTATACAGACATATGTTCCATAACCCACTACATAACATAAAGATGTGAACTGGAGTACAGCAGTAAGCTCAGAAGTCAGGTGTAATTCTAAAAGAGTGTTGAAGTCCCCAATAAAACACAAGGACCCTGCACAGTGTAGGTACACATTAATCATGGATACCAGGCATACATATAAGATGTAATGAATAATAAATCAATGCCAAAAAGGAAATATAATGCAAAGCCAAATGTAAGCAACACTAAGCATTGCACAGGCCAGCTTAGGAGGTGTAAGCAATGTATAAGCCAGTTAACTCAATGTGCCCAGTATTATATCCCTTTAAACAATGGCAACCTTAGGTAAGCAGGTTTGCCCATTGCTTAGCCTTTTCAAAACTGGCCAATTATGAAAAAGTGTGAGAAATCTGCCATACTTAAACCCAAGAGGTGGGAATACATCTCATAACTGGTTGTAGCTTCCCTTGCAGGGACTATGTCAGGAAATGGAGAGGGTGTACACATTCAGGCGCAACACTGCTGCATCCAGGAGTCCAGAGTCATAGCAGGACTCCTTGTCAAATACCATGACCAGTGACTGCTGCAGGGCCAGTACCATGGTTCCCAATATAAGGCAGATGCCTGGAACAGTCTCGCCTGTGACCTCACCAGTGCCACTGGCATAACCCAAACTGGTGAGCAGGTCAGGCATCACTATGCCAACCTGAAATGGCATAAGTGGGACCTCTTGGACCAGTGGATCCAAGAGGCTAGAACGGCAGGGGCTGTACCAGCTGTGTGTAAGTATCACTCCACTATGTGTGTATTAATTGCCAGCTCATGTATATCATGGATAGGTATGACTAAATATTCCTCTCATGTCCTCCACAGCTGCAAGTGAGTGGGCCACAAACCAAGAGGCCCATGGAAGTTACCTGGAGTGGTTGCAACAAGAAGAAGGCCAGTAATACTCTCACATTTACTGTCATAGGAATTAAATCTAAAAGTATTAGTAAATTAATTGCCTGTATAAAACCTGTATTGTTTAAGGCAAGTACTGCATACACCAGCAAATATGGCAGGAAGAGTCTCATATAGTTTGTATGTAAATAAAAGCATAATAGCCTGACAATAAAGGTCTAACTGCTAGAGTGCATGTGTATACTCTGGTATCATATGGTAATTTAGATTTGCAATCATGTAATAGTACTGTTGTATTAAGCATTACCCACACCATGCACCATAAATAGAATGTGTATTGAATTATTCCAACATTGGTGGCATGGTGCCATCAATGTACCTTCATGCTGTTCAATGTACCTGCATGCTGTTCTTAATACCACTGTGGTCCCATGTATGCATGTGTTCTGTTTGCTATGCAACTGTTCCATATCTGGTGTCTGGGTTAATGGGAATATCTATGCATGCTGTTGTACCTAACCCTGGAATGTGTTAACTATTACTAACCCACATATGATGATAAACTCTAAACACTATAGCACATTTGAGAATGCCGGTCCCAGTGGACCCACCTGTCCCACCTCAGCTGGCCGTGGCACCAGGCACCAGCATGTCTGGGGCCTAACCTGGGACCTCCCTGTCATTGGTCCTGCATGACCTTTGTGAGGAACCACCTCAGGGGGATGGGGCTCACCCCCCCCAGGAGCGGGTGTGGACAGGAATCTGTCACCTGTCGCCAGGTCAAGGTTGTGGTGCATAGCAAGCTCAACCAGCAGCTTGGTGATCTGCTATGCCAGCTCAAGGGCAGTGTGTCATGACTAGAGGGTCAGGCTGGCTCTGTGACTCAACTGCCAGCACAGCCACCTTCGGGGCTGTGAAGGTGTAGTGGTGATTGCCCATGGGTAGGGACCTCAGTCACACTTTTTCCACTAGGGGGCTCATGAGCTTCCAATTTCCCAACACCCCTCCCCATCAAGGTGTTTACCCTCTACATGTGTCACATACAGCCCCTATATGCATCTTGTTTGTCTTGTCTATTAACCTACCCAACCTACCTCCACAAATATACCTACTATCCCTCCCCAACATCCCACTCTCACCTGAAAAAAAAAGAAAAAAAGGGCAATCTGTTCCCCAAAAATCTCGCCCCATACATAGCTGTTCATTTTGCACACATGTCCACTAGACACATGTAATCAGGTCTAATTGGCATCACAACTTATTATTGTTGTCCTCACCCCTCTCCCAGGGGTTTGAGTGTCCAAATCTACCTCCAAATTCACTGTATATGCACAGTTGTTGCTGTAGCGGAAATGGGCAGCTATGGACCTTCCCCACACCCTTCCTGCACATCCCAAGCTATTTTCCCCTACTGTCTTTCCCTCTTTGTGCCCCTTTTTCACCACTTTCCTATCAACCCTTTTTCTTTTCTTTTAAAGAAATTAGCATGGAGGTAAGCAGGAGTAAGCACTTTTAAGCAGCAGTAAGTGGGTTTAAGGCTGTTGGCACAGGGGTAAGCAATACCTACACAGGTTAAGCAATTTAGAAGCTAACTAAGCATAAGAAACAGTAACTGGAAGTTAGCAGTGCTTACCTCCACGCAAACCCACGCAAACCCACTTACAACTGCTCAAAAGTGCCTTAATCACTCTGTATCCAACTGCCCTTGTTCCGCCCAGCAACAAAATAAACAGCCTCTGCAAGGTTCAAACTCAGAACTCTACACACAATACCAAAAGTGATTTACTACTAAGCCATGTCAGATATACATAACCCTGATGTTTATACAAACATATCATCCAGCCCAGTCATTCAACAGTACAGAGAATGTATTCCAACATGCAGATGCATGTATGTGTGTGTGTGTGTGTGTGTGTGTGTGTGTGTGTGTGTGTGTGTGTGTGTGTGTGTGTGTGTGTGTGTGTGTGTGTGTGTGTGTGTGTATATATATTAATATCTAAATATATATATATATATATATATATATATATATATATATATATATATATATATATATATATATATATATATATATATATATATATATATATATATATATATATATACATATATATATATATATATATAAACATATAAACATATATATCCATACATCTATATATATATATGTTTACATTTATATGTATATTTATATATATATATATATATATATATATATATATATATATATATATATATATATATATATATATATAGTTATATATATATATATATATGTATATATATATATATATATATATATATATATATATATATATATATATATATATATATATATATATATAATTATATAGGTAAATACGGACATACATCTGTAGATAACAATGGGAACATAACAAAAACATATATGTCCAAATACATCGTTAATGGGGTTGAGAGGCCCCAATCAACATACGTCTTGTACAAATAGGTATCCCCCCCCACAGCCAAACATGTCTGCCCTGCAATACACTACCAACTGCTGCAGATCCCATAACCAGGCCCTGACATTACATGGGCACAAGATGTTTACAGTACTCCATCCCATCAGTATGATGCCAGGCTGGTATCAGTAGCATATCATGCAGTACACTCTGGCTCCCATAGGAAATGTACAATGCGGAAGCTATCAACATCCCTAAGATACATATACACAGACATATATATGCAGATACAGATATACATATATATGTATGCATATATATGTATGTATGTATATATATATATATATATATATATATATATATATATATAAAACTACACATACACATGCAAAGATATGTATAGTAAGATACATATGTTGAAGGTGCACACAATATGGAACAGCCACTTTGCCTACAGTTACCACCTTAACAGCTTGACATTGTATGAGACACCCATACAAATGACAATCATTGCTGCAACATATACCCACAGAGAGGTCAAAGGATATAACACCACACTCAAGTTTGCATAAATGGGGAAGCTTTATTTGTGTGCTATTAAAGTTGTATATGCCATGTCACATAGCTGTTTAGACACTGACATCCATATAAACAGAGTAATGCAACTGTGAAACAGTTATACTAATACAGTAGTCCAGAAAGGTTTAACAAATGTTGCTGTCCAGGCCGAAGCCTTCAAGTAGTACAATAATAAAGACAGACTGGGCCACAGGAAACCAAACAATCAACAGTAAGTAATGCAGATGTTTAGTTCAGCAGCCTCTATCTACACTCTGTACACAGTTCCTAGGGGGTAAAGAACTCAATTGACACAATGAGATGTAACGGTTACATAACAAGGCATAACTGGTACCATCATAAGCACACTGCAGACAGAACAGTCTGTATGGCAGGAGGTGGTAGGCCTGCATTTACCCAAGATGGATTGTATTGTAATGTACATCCAGATACCTTAAGGCAGCATAGATATGGTGTGTGTGGGTGGTCACATCTGCTTTAATCATGTTTGCCATTGACTACTGACAGACATCCTAAGGACATCATAGGACAGTACCACAGCTAGCAAGTAATGCTCCTGTGGACTACAGCAGAGATATTGGCCAATGTATGTGGACAGTCTGACACACTCTGGACAGTCCAGAGGTATACACAGAACCCCTTAGTGCAAGACATATGGACCAAGCCTGATAATGTGGATGTTAACAGCCATGTAGATGGGTATAACATGTAACTACTGGTACATATTTGCCCCCATTGATTATGCATTCATACACCCCTGTCTGTCCTGACACATGATAACCACTGGTATGGAGGTGTCATGGCCACATACTAGCCACTAGATATTGACATACATCTGTACAGCATCCCACTGCTCTGTCTGATATGCATGACTGTTATTGTGGCCCAACAGCAGTACATCTGACAAGTATCTGGACATGACATCTCACTGGGTAAGTACACTAAGCTGCTAGGCATGTAACATTTTGATGTTCAGTATGTGCATTGTATTAAGGCCATTACATGGTATAAGGGACCAGTGGCCTGAGATTACACAAAAAACGTTTTATATAGTGGGGATTTTTTGTTTTGTTTTGTTTTGATGGTGGTCTTTCACCATAATCGCTATCTGTGTATGATAGTAGTTTTATTCACATTTCTTGACTGTTTAAGATACTCAGTTGTTCCCATGTCGTCTTCTTGTTTTTTTATGTTTCGCATTATTGCACTTATGATATGAAGGCGTTTTTTCTATTTTTGCCTCCTGTCACTTAGGATAACTGGATACTACTACAGGTGTTATTGACTTCTATCCAGTACTCCATCATCTGCCCTGGCTAAGTGCTGTTTTTGTTATGCTAATGCACTTTTCAGCTATTGTTCATGTATAGTTAGTATATTTATCTGCTCGGGTCATACTCCCCAGACCTTTAAGTTTTATCTGAGGGTTGATTGTCGACAGATTCTGTGTATATTTATGTTGATACTTGTCGTCTTACTAACATCTTGTTGGGTCCCCAGATTTTTGACGTCATTAGGGGTGAGCCGCTTGGTTGGGAGCTACCTAGCAATTGATTAATGGAAACCTTTTCTTGATTTAGATATTTTGGCAACTTGTATTTTTTAATTAAGACTGTTTAGGTTGGCGTTGTTAGCTGCTGGATCCCTTGTTATGCTAAGAGACACCTAGCGGTGTTTTAGCGACTCAGCAACTGGTTGCTATTTTGCCATTCTGCTGTTTAGTCTGACAGCTGTTGTTGTCAGTAGGATATTTTCTACTGACGGACCGGCTTTTGTAGGTCTGTTTGCCTTCTGCATTTTCCTGTCCAGATGATGGTAATGATCTTTTTTGAGCATGATCGCCAAGGTTGGATTTCACCTGAATGGTCTTCTTGAGTGGTAATGGTGTTTCCTTTTTGTGATTGAATACGAATTCAGGGCACTTTGCAGTTGCGGTTTAGACCAGCTTCACTTGTTGTCTAGTTGCCGCGATGGCTGCACTAATATGCGTTTAACAAAGATTTTGGTTTGCAGTTGGTAACAGTTGCTAATCATTGTTTGTTTTAAATGATCAGTTATTTCAGGGAGCTATTTGCTTTACAGTAGTGCCTGGCAGTTTCTCTTTCTCATGCATATTTATATTGCATCATATATCTGTTTTTTTGATGCGCATGGTCTGTTTACTAACCGTATGTTATAAGGAGTTGATTATGAGCTCCGATGAGCAGTTTTATTAATAGAGTTAGTTCCAATATTTTAATCATCCTAGTAAGACCGTAGGGTCACTTATATATTTTTATTAAGTAAAAGTTTTTTTGGTTTTTGGTTTATGATTCCTGTTCCGGTTAAGAATATTTTTATCTAGGTCTATAGCAAGCGTAGTCTGTTATCAGGCTTATATTATCAGCTTGACAGATGGTTTTATTCGTGCAGCATAGTTCATTTAAGGCATTTTTTTGCCAACTATGATGTTGAAGTCATTTTTAAACATTTCCGGATTTTTTATTTTGTTTTCTACGGAATTGTTAAAGCTGTGTTTTTAACTAGCTTATCATGATTGCCTTAATTATTCAATTCAGGTCTTAATTGACAAGTTTGAGCGCCAAAAGAGTATGTATATAAAGCTGTTCATTTTTATGTTACTTTATACCTAAAGAAGCATAGTATATCTACGTGAAAGCGCTTGTGTGTTCCTGGGTTCCAATAAAGAAGTTCTCCACAACAGTGGTCATCTCCGTGTGGTGTTTCTAGTGGATTTTGTGTGTTCTGTACACAGTTCCTAGGGGGTAAAGAACTCAATTGACACAATGAGATGTAACGGTTACATAACAAGGCATAACTGGTACCATCATAAGCACACTGCAGACAGAACAGTCTGTATGGCAGGAGGTGGTAGGCCTGCATTTACCCAAGATGGATTGTATTGTAATGTACATCCAGATACCTTAAGGCAGCATAGATATGGTGTGTGTGGGTGGTCACATCTGCTTTAATCATGTTTGCCATTGACTACTGACAGACATCCTAAGGACATCATAGGACAGTACCACAGCTAGCAAGTAATGCTCCTGTGGACTACAGCAGAGATATTGGCCAATGTATGTGGACAGTCTGACACACTCTGGACAGTCCAGAGGTATACACAGAACCCCTTAGTGCAAGACATATGGACCAAGCCTGATAATGTGGATGTTAACAGCCATGTAGATGGGTATAACATGTAACTACTGGTACATATTTGCCCCCATAGATTATGCATTCATACACCCCTGTCTGTCCTGACACATGATAACCACTGGTATGGAGGTGCCATGGCCACATACTAGCCACTAGATATTGACATACATCTGTACAGCATCCCACTGCTCTGTCTGATATGCATGACTGTTATTGTGGCCCAACAGCAGTACATCTGGCAAGTATCTGGACATGACATCTCACTGGGTAAGTACACTAAGCTGCTAGGCATGTAACAGCGCACTGTGCAGGCTACAGGCAGACTGGCTCAACACTGGCCTACACTTCCTATGGGGGAATGCACATGTACCAACATGTATAGCAGGCTCTACAGGCATGTCACAGCACAGGGTATGATACACCTGTGTGAAAGTGCATAACCACAACCAATATGAACACAGCCACAGCAACATATGGTAAGCTAGCGTAATATTACAGTATATGGACTATCTGTGCAACACCATCCTCATATGTGCCACTCACACACTAACCCAACATATACTGGGCTGCACCACAGTATTGTCCGAAGCCTGTCTGTAGTATGGGACATGTGTGTGTATGGCCCTACAAACATGTAAGCCAATAGGTTAACATACAGTGGAGCAGCATGTAACATCAGATGGAACAGGACCACGAACAATGACATCTATCACAGTCTATACACAGGCCAAAGTACTGATGAACAATACACACAGTGTTGACAATCACCACGAGTACACAGACCTCAGTACTCAATTCTGTACGCACAATCACTGAATATCCAGGTTATGTCATAAATTGTAACCCCTACTACACATAACATGTGTAGCAGTCTGATATCTCACTGGCTTGTTATCAGATATGATGACCTAATTATGATGTACAGCACATATGCACCTCTTACTGCATGCCATATATACAAAGGTTGACAGAGTTGTGGCTGGAGACACATACACAGGGCCAATATTGACATGTTGCTGTGATACCCTCATACATTTGCAGTTGAATCAGGGTTTGTTGCAACATATGTCCTATGAGAGATATGAAGTCAGTAACACTCATGGCTGTCACCATCTACAGACTGCCATCCTCACACTACCTTCTGCAGTTCACAGACAGGTGCTCTGTGGGTAACACATGAAACAAAAGGCACCACACACTACCCAGTCTGCAGAAGACCCTACATAAACATAGCACTGACATGGCAGCTATTAAAACATTTAGGGCAGCCATATCCACACACACCCTGTTAAACCAACATTACTCCAAATGCGGTATAGCAGCACTTACAGTCTGTAGTCAGGCACATCACCCTCCTGTGTGTTGCCCTGTTTCCACAGTGTATGCTGTTAGAGGTAGATCCCCAATCCATCTGATATGCTGTTTGCCAAACAATGGATCTAGTTCCTGCTCACAGTGAATGTAAAGGCCCAACACCAGCATGATGTTCCTATATATTAGAGTGTGTTTCCATGAAATTGGTTACGGGAGTGTTACCACAGCTGTTTTATGTGCAATCAGCTAGAGGAGGGCTGCAGTTCATGCAGAGGCCATCAGCTGATCATGAGCAACCCATAAAATTCACATGCTGCTCCCTAAGCACAGCAGGTGTAAGTCTCCACATCCACCAGAGAGGGAGTGAAAGAAGCAGATAGAGGCAAAGAATAGTCAGGGAGGGGTGGTAGAGTAAAACATTAGCATGTTTGTGTCACACACCTACCAGTAAAGGGTATCAAACCCCTGACGACTATGTAGTGCTATCACATGTCTATGCAGTTATTGAATGCACCACATAGGTTACATGTTGAGGAGCCCTCAAACGTATATGTGATGGTGAGTGACATTTGCAACAGGGATGGTAGCTATATGGTAGGTGCAGTACATGTGTTTGTCCACATGAACAGGTGCCAGCGTCAATGCAGCCACACACACATTGACACACTTGGCAGGGCCAGGAATGCAAATCATCATTAGTGAGATTGCCATAACACATTACAGTGCAGGTATCACATGCACCACAGGGGTCATAGGGAGGTTATATGGGAAAAGGGTATGTGGAGGTGTCTGACATCAGACAGCATGCTTCAGTATGCCAATGGGGGTTCTAGTGAGTATGAATGTGGTCATACACATCATACAACACACACACAGACACAGGGTGCCAGTACTGACATGCATGGATGCATTGCTGCACAGTCGTGTTCGACTGTGCCAGATGGCTATACAAGGCTAGATGATGGGTATACCTTGGCATCAAGCCACATGACAATGGTCTTCATTGTGGCTCAGGGGTGTAGTGTCTGGATCTGACCACACAGGTGGGTATTGTATTCACCATCCAGTCACCTGGGTGACTATTGCTTGTGGTCAATGCTGTGCATTGCTTGCCATGTATGTGTTCCTTATTCCATGACATGGATGGAACTGTTAATGGATGGCAGGTTGGCCCAGTACCTACAATGATAGCATGATACTGGTATTCCCTGGTTTCAGTGGCATCTGTCCATACAGGGCATGTTTTCAGGCATGGTATGTCCTTTGTGAGTCACATTTGAAGGCACCACAGGTGTTGCAGATGTCCAGTGGAAAACATGGGAAGGTGCACTGTCGGCATGTAAGTGCCTATTGGACTGATGGTTGGGGCGCCATGCCCACTGTCGCCCACTAAAATCACACCATGGTTACTATCAGTGGGCAATATGCACGGTACTACCAATTCAGCAGCTGTTGCCTAGGCAAGTGTGTGTGTATGTATGTGTGTGTATGAGACATGGATTGAGAGTGTTATCTGGGTAATACTAGGGTCGCTCACTTTGTTTGCCTGTCCTTGATGTCAAATGTACGGGTATGGATATGCACCCCAGCCTCTCGGCTATTTCACATCTGTTATCCCTGTATGGTGGACATTCTGATATATGCTAGGACCACCATATAAGAAATTTGCAAAACCCACTCTCCATTGACTTCAGTTGTTACACACTCACAACCACCTCTACACAGGATACGAATTACAAACACACACACACACACACACACACACACACACACACACACACACACACACACACACACACACACACACACACACACACACACCTGTCATGTCTGGGATTAGAACTCCTACCTAACTAGTTTATTACACTACACAGTTATAGGATGCGCCATGGCGATTACTGGAGTACTCCTTCCTGAAAGGTGTATTTCACAGTGACTGACATCATCAGGATTGCCAAAGTAGGGCATTTGAAGTGTAGTAAGTGTGACTAGCCTAAAATGCATTGCTCCCAACACAGACATAGAAACACACACAACACATCCACAGCTGCCACGTGTGGGGATAGAACCCCTGCCAGAGCTCTATATCACACTACAGCATGAAGCAGTTATAGGACTCACCACAAGGATAACTGGCATAGTCCTTCCCCAAAGGTGTATTTCACAGTGAATTACATCAGCAGGATTGCCAAAGTAGGGCATTTGAAGGGTAGTGAGTGTGACTAGCCTAAATGCATTGCTCCCTAACACAGACATAGAAACACACACAAAGCATCCACAACTGCCATGTGTGGGGATAGAACACCTAACAGAGTACTATATCATACTACAGCATAAAACAGTTATAGGATGCACCACGGGGAAAACAGGAGTACTCCTTCCCCGAAAGTGTATTTCACAGTGAATGACATCAGCAGGATTGCCAAAGTAGGGCATTTGAAGTGTAGTGAGTGTAACTCGCTTAAAAAAGTTGATCTTGACACAAAGACAGATGCACAAAGTTGCCAAGTCTGGCTCCTACCTAACTATTTTATCACATTACAGCAGTACGCAGTTATAGGACATGCCACATAGATTACTGGGTTACAACCTTCCCAAAGGTGTATTTCAAGGTGGATGACATCAGTAGCCTTGCCAAGGTAGGGCATTTCAATTGTAGGGAGTGTGACTAGCCTAAAAGGCATTGCTCTCTACACAGACAGAGACACACACAGTTGCCAAGTCTGGGATTAGAACCCCATAACTATTTTATTACACTACAGCAGTACTCAGTTATAGGATGCACCACAGAGATTACTGGGCTACAACCTTCCCAAAGGTGTATTTCAAGGTGGATGATATCAGCAGCTTTGCCAAAGTAGGGCACTTGAATTGCAGGGAGTCTGACTTGCCAAAGTAGGGCATTTGAATTGTAGGGAATGTGACTAGCCTAAAAATAATTGCTCTCTACACATATAGAGACCAACACACACACACACACACACTTGCCAAGTCTGGGATTAGAACTTCTACCTAACTATTTTGTCACACTACAGCAGTTATAGGATGTACCACAGAGATTACTGGGCTACATCATTCCCAAAGCTGTATTTCACAGTGGATGACTTCAGCAGGCTTGTCATGGTAGGGTTATGGGGAGGCCAGTGTGTGTGCATGGGCCGTAACCCATTCATCTAGGGGTTGACACATCACATGCAGGCACACAAAGGGCCATATTCCACAGGTACGTGTATACAGCTGCTAGATGACTACTTCCTTGTACAGTCATGTTGTTCAGCTAGCACTTGCACCACATAGTCGGTACTGCTGACAGATACCATTGGCTAGTATTTACAGTGAGTGACATCTGAATCTCATGTGGTTGTAGCCATTTGGCTGTGTGCTGGGTGGGACAGGCCTGGATGGCTCCTTGTCACAGTCACTCTCTTCCACACATCTATGTGCGTCTACTTTTGGATTATTATAGTGTGTTGTCCTTGGATATATGTCTGTGTTCCTATCCACTGTGTGTGCAAAGCATGAGATGTGCATACTGAGGAGTGTCTGCACTAACATCTGCAACTGCCAGATATGTTGCTCCACTGTTGATTGCAGACATGGGCTTCATGTGTGTAAGTGTGTGAGCATGCCCAGTATGACCTTTCAGTATGTTGTTGTCTGACATTGCCTTCATTTCTCTAAGTGTGTGAGCATGCCCAGCATGCCCTTCTAAATTGCATATGTGGATCAATTCCAGGTAGTTTGTACTCCAGTGCAGACCTTTGTGTTGTACACCTACAGGAAGCAAACTGTTTCTGCAGGGTATCCATCGATCATTTGGCAATATGGGGACAAAGTGTGCAAGGGATAGTGTGTACTGTAGGTGACTGTGTCTGTGCTGCTTCAGCTACATAGTACTGCTGTTAGCAGAGATATTCAGACATGTGTACTGTTATACACTGTGATGTTTTCTGTCCTCATGTACTGTCAGGTAGACATTCCTGCTCACAGTGATGTCTTGGGGGACAAGGGGGACTGCAGCTGTGTGCGGTATTGTAGGCAGACTACCACATATTCATGGTAGGTTATGCCATCCTGGAGGGGGTGATGCAGACACTTGCTGCTGGGTCTGTGTATCCGGTTCAGCACCTTGGTACAGTGCTGGCAGGGGATCCCATACATGTTCATCCATCAACATGACAGTATAGCATTATATTGCTATGACAATACCTCACAGCTGTACAGATTTGCACAGGTTACCCAGAGGCAAGGGCCATGAGTCAGGACATTACCCCAATTGTGGTGTACAGGCAGATATGTAGGCACCCATTTATGTGTTTACAGCCAGGGTTAGAGTGTGCACACAGCTTTGTGTCGGACCTTGCACATTCCATGCTGCCCACGCTTTCATCACCCCTCAGTTATTCTCTCCTCTTCCTTACATTATGCATGCATTCTCTGATACTTTCCTTATGGTTATCACCCCATCACGGCTGTGTGTCAGTGTTGGTTGACAGTTCATGCAGTGGGACATGGTGGACATGTTACTGTGGTTTGTCCACATGGCCTTGCATATGGTGTATGTGGAGTGTGTTGTGTTGTTAATTGGGTGTCCATGACATAACATGCATTAACAGTACGTGTGAGACACAGGCCCTTGGCAGAGGCCCATGGACCATTAGCTGTTGATGTGGGCAAGATGTGGCAGGCCGTTGCATTCTGTCTGTCCTACAGTCTCAGACCACCATGCAATATATTCCCCTGGGGTAACAGAGTAGGTGTGCTACGTGTTCATGCCACTACCTTCTATCAGTCTTGATCAGTGGTATGGATGCTGGCAGGGTGCTACCTACAGCTGGTGACACATCTGCATGGGACACCTACACTGCATGCTGCATTCTTTCACTATTGCCATATACAACTGGGGTCATATTGTACTCATTCCCCACAGCAGGGGTTCAACCAGAGAAGTACCTGTGGGTGGTGTTTGCATGAGCTGGGTGCTTGTGTGCTATGGACACTACTTGCATCCGACACTCAGATATACATTGGGCATTCCACTTATGCTTGCATGTGCAGGTACATCAGCTGTTTCCCAATACATCAGTCCTACCTCCTTTATGATCTGCTAGTGTTTGGGCAGACACCACCAGTATGCTCTACTACAGGACCGGATAATGTGATGCATACCTGTTTGTACTATTCCAAGGATGTGTCCATTTCACAATATATACTGTATGTCTGGGCTGCTCTCCCCTGTGTACTACTTGTATAGCTATCCCAACAGTCATGCCATGTCAGTCTTTCAGATGGTGACACATATTACCACCATACATGTGCAATGGCTTACTGCTAGCTTGTGTTATATTGGTGGGTATTGTGTTTGGCACTGCAGTTGTGAGGACTTGTCCCTGTCATCAGCGGTAGTGGGCAATGGCCACCAGGTCTTATCTCAACATGCATACATACAGACCACTCTCAAGCAATATGAAACACACACCAACCTAACACACACATACCTGCATATTGTGCAGATGCTACAAACCTATCCTGCTACTTGGCCACCTCTGTGCATCTGTGCTCCACTGGTATTATACCTACACATACATGTTCCTACATTTCTACATAGGGTTGTGGGGGGCATGCCTGACAGTTACTGTGTGTGTACATCAGATTGTGGGGGCACACTAGATAATTACTACATGCATACATAGTGTTGGGGGGGTGACACAACTGACTGTTTCTACATTCCTATACAGGATTGGAAGGGCGCACCTGACTATTTCTACGTTTCTACACAGGATTGGGGGGCACACCTGACTGTTTCTACATTTCTACACAGGATTGGGGGGCACACCTGACTGTTACTGCATTTCTACACAGGATTGGGGGGGCACACCTGACTGTTACTAAATATCTACACATGATTGGGGGGCACACCTGACTGTTATTACATTTCTGTGTAGGCTGTGTGGGGCACACCTGACACTTGTACACATTTGCTATGACTGTACTAGTATGTCAGGTACTCCATTTCATTCTGTATTCTAACCTATCATGCTGACTAGAAGCATACAGGTCTTAGCTTTGACTGACCTACATATTAGTTTCTGACTTCCTACCCTTCAGAACTAAGATCCCATTGCCTGACCTGCTGTAGTCTGACTTTGTAGGCCTGGGGGGAGGGGTTACCATAGGCATCATTCAGAGTCCATAGCACAGCCTTTGTTTGTGTTTGTCTACACCTGTCCTGCTGGCGGTGACTGTTGTTGGGCATGTGAGCCACCATGACTGGCATGTGTGAGCCACTTACTTTGTGGATGTCCCAGTATTGAGGGTGGTGCTGCAGGGCTGCCTATGTTGGATGCACATAGTACACTCCCTACACATGGTTGAGCACAGTTAGTGTCATGTTTGGCATCCCTTTTACTGTATGTGAGAGTCAGAGAGAGGTGTTATTCCCTGGGTCCCTCCTGTGTCAGTGTATGTGCTATGCATTGCCTCTTTGCCAAGGCCAGAGCATACTGGGCATGCCTCCTTCTGCCTACTGGGGCAGACTCAGGTTGTTCCTCCTCTGAGTCACTCTGTGCCTGTGCAGTCCTTGGCAATGGTGGGGGGCTGTGTGGCCCTGCCCCAAGCTGTTCCTGCTGCAGCTGTTTCCGCAGGAACATATTGTGTAGCATGGCACAGACGATGACAATTTGGGTACATGTAGCTGGTGAGTACTGCAAGGCTCCACCAGATGTGTCCAGGCACTGGAACCATGACTTGAGCATCCCAAACACATGTTCTATTATAAGTCATGTCTGTGTGTGTGTCTCATTATGGAGTTCTTGTTCGGGTGTGTGTGCATTTCTGATGGGTGTCATCAGTCATGGCTCCAGTGTGTATCTAGCATCCCCCACTAGGTGACCGTGAGGGATGTCCCCATTGGAAAATCTCTGGTACAGCTGCATCAGATGCCAGATGTGGGAATCATGATAGCTTCAAGGGCAGCCAGCACACACATTCATTATTATGCCCAAGGCATTGCACACAACCTGGCAGTTTACGGAGGGGAAGTCATTGCGGTTGATGTAGACCCTACCCTGCTCACCGGGTGGTACTTTGATGCATATGTGCGTGCAGTCTATAGCACCCACTACTTCAGGGTATTCTGCTATTTGGTAGAACAGTTGCATATTGCTGGCCAATGCGTCACGGGTGTTGGGGAAATATACATGCTTACCGGCATGTGCTGACATGGCATCCAGGAACTGGTGGAGTACCCTGGATGCTGATGCCTGTGAGATCCCCATCATATCCCCAGTTGGCCTTTGGAAGGTACCTGTAGCTAGTATTCTTAGACCTACACATACCTTGGTATCCACTGGGATGGGTTCCCCTCTGTTAGGTCTGTGTGTCAGGCATGGCCTGCACAGCTCAACGATTTGCTGTAGGAGGTCCATGTCCACCCTATAGTGCTCCACTATCTCCAGCTCATGTAGCCCCTAGTAGGTTACCCTGGATATGTACACTCATCTCCTCACTGTGGGTTGGTCGACAGCATTCACATCTTCACCACCTTCAGCCTCTTCCACAAGCTGTTGTATGATAGCTATTGTAGCCCCTATTATTTTGTTGCTTTGTCTGTTAAAACTTCCCTGCTTGTATACACCGGACGTGTAGAGTATGAGAAAAACAAGAGATGAAGGTGTTTGCATAGTTTATAGTAGTGTTCTGGGCTGGGCTGGTCTGCTGCCTCTGTAATTGGCTGATTCTGATACATTTCACCTGCCAGCTATGCTAGTTCTCTTTGATTAACTTCCTACTACTGTTTTCTCTTCCCATTGCCTTCCTGTTTAAGCCCATGGGTGCTCTACACAAACACAGTGCTCAAATGTGCACAGAACTGCTATTTCCTGGTTTACCTTTTTTTTTCTTTCAAACCCGGTGTATGGCACACACACGCACTTAGGCAATGTAAAGAGTGCTAGGCAGACTCAGACACACCCCGTTGCCTAGCTGTGCTTAGCTAGGAGCAAACCTCAGCCACAGGGCTCCAATTCACTTACAGTATGCCCAACACCCCCCCATGATGTCAACTAACTCCTAGGCTTGCACCAAGCTATTCCTGCTCTTACACTGTTGGGAGCTGACTAGCATGCTGGGGAAATCTGGGATTCACTATCATTCCCCTCATTTGCATGGGATTGCCTGCTAATGTATAGTTACATGTCTCACATTGAGCCTCCCCACTTAGCAACCACCCCTCACTGGCCATGTTGACTTCTGCCTGCCATTGACTTTAATGGCAGAATAATGATTTTAGTTGGAATGCTTATTTTAGGTTTCTTTTCTTATTCCCCCCCCGATCCTGTTTGCGTGCTGCTGCCCTATGCTTAAACAGCTGAGATCGGCTAAAAAAAGAAAAAGTTGATTTTTTTATTTTTTAAGCTGTTTTCAATGGCAATGGCCTTATACTTGGCCATTGGCATGCTTCCTGAATGATATGCATCCTTTATTTGGAGCTGTCACGGCTCCATTTTGGAATTTGCCGAAATGTACTCGGTTACTAACCAAGTACATTTCTGCAGATTACACTAGTCCTGCACGGCCGGTTTCCAGCTACCTGGATTGCAAATTCCCTTCATTTGCATGGATTTCTCCTGCAAATTAGGTAATTTGTATACAGGAGCTGAGTCTATGCAGGACTAGTGCAAGAGCGCTTGTGCACGCCCCTGCAGGCTATTCCTGGATCACATGGCAGACATATTGGCTGCTAGAGCTCCTGCACTAATCCTACACGCCATGCATGGCTTGCAGAATCTGGGGATCTGTTTCAAATGTGGTGGTACTGGTAGAGAAGTGTTGCTGAGCTCTATGTAAATTAGCAAACATTGATTAAATGCAAGAAATTTGTACAACCACAGAAAATCAAGAATCAAAGCAAAATAACCGTCTAGCCAACCAGAGCAGCAAACTCACTTTTCTTCAGTGAATCTCTTTGTAAACACCTTTATAAAACTTAAGATATAGACACACATACATTAATAGGAAGCAAAACAAGCCATAATAACATTTATGTGTATTTTACACTGAATATATGTTTCCTTTCCTTATAAGAACTGTCATTCACCGTAACATTACATATACAGCACGATTCCTGCCATCTCCTAAACCTTACTCCTCCTGAACATTATTCTACATGCATTGTTCCCACAGCTTCCATTATTATATGTAATTTGCTCCTTCCCTTTCCTAAAATTTCACTTCCAGTTGTTTTATCTCTTTAAAAATACTCAGCGCTTTAATTACAGTTGGCTTAGATTTTGATTTCTGTTTTGTAGTAATTGCATTTTGGGCAATGTAGATCCTGTGTCACAGCTCAAAAGAAGCATTTCCTTAGTTGCATCAACTTGTCTAGGTTCATGGGTTAATAGGTGTGTACTAAGCTAACAATCACAAGGACCTTTTTAAGCCTAGTTGTGCATCCCAAATCACTGACAAGTTTTGGTACTCTTGATAAGTGTAAGGAGGGGTTCCTCTTCAGAAGGTCGAACGGCTGAAATCTCAAAATGCATATGGCCAAAGCCATATGCTCAAATTTCAGAAGCTCAACCTTCTGAAAGGGAAAAAAAAAAACAACGTAACACAAAACAATGTTTCTGCAGGGGGGCAAGCCCCCTACACCCCCCACACCCTCCGCTACTTATTTATACCAACTCCAATATTGCAATACAGCGCAGAAAGGGAAATCTCCCGTTCTGCACTGTATGCCGATCCCCATTCAGACGGTTAATCTTCTGAAATTTCGAGCATATGGTCTCAATCATATGCATTTTGAGATTTCAGCCGTGCAACCTTCTGCAGGGGAAACAAGGAGGGGCATGGGAGATAAAACATTTATAAACAAGGCCCTGTGAGATTAAACATTTACAGGCTGCCTATAAACATCTTTTCCAGGGGTCTATATCACTTCATCGAAAATGCAGTTCAGTGAACAGCATTTTCAGTTCACTTACATCGAACGTGCTGTTCGTCGAACTGTCCATACTGAGATTGTGGTAGAGTGAGGATTGCCAGATTTGCCCTTTCCTCATTGTAGTGCAACTTCAGAGTTGGTATATATAATTAGCGGGGATGTGGGGGACGCAGCCCCCACAAGAGTGGATTTCGATGAGCAGCATTTCCAATGACATGTCATTCATTGAACTTTCACTTTGCTGAAGTGATATAGATCCCTTTGCCAGAGTACTCTGTAATGCAGTTTTAAAATCTGTCAACTCATCACTCTCCCAGAAAACATGTCCCCAGTTAAAGCTCACTTTCCCATCATACCTGCACCATTTGCTCTCTACCCAAGGACAAAATTATTTTCTTCATAGGATCATAGGAAGTTACTAGGTTATTGGCCCAAAGGCCCCTACAAGCCAAACATGTTATACCCTTGTTTCCTTATGGACCAAGATATATAGTCTATGTTTGCAGGTGAATCTAAGATCAGCTCCAGTTGCAACTGCCTAAGATGGACATAAGTGAAAGCCCTAGCGTAAACTTATGGTTTCCCAACCAGTTGCCCAGGTTATGCTTAAACAGTGTCATTGAGGAGCTCTGTTTTACATGAAATGGAGTTTGTTAAAGAAGAGTGTCAACCTTTGTTTTTAAGCACAGAAGAAACCAGTCCCCCCTCTGCTCTCACTTGAATGCAGACCAAACTTTTCCATGTTTTAGATCACTTAAAGAAGATAAAAGTTATAGAATCTCAAAAAATAACATTGTAAAATATCAAAAGCACTTAAAAATATCAAGAATAAGTACAATGTGATACATGAAAATACCATAGTCTTTTTCATGATATTGCCAGAAAAGCATTTCACTATGTCATATCTCATTGTGGTATACCACTCACACAGTTACTAATAATGAACACAGTGCATAAGCTACTTGACTGCATTGAATGTGAACACAAATAACTAATAACAAATATGCAAAGGACATTTATAATGAATACAACCAGGATCATTCAGCAGGGACACATGCAGACACACTCACGTATACAACAAATGCACTGGATACTTGGCACTGTCTATGATATCTGAATGTCTTTATATGTGGAATATGTTGAAGTGCAGTGATGCACAATGGAGGATGCACATGCATGAACCCTCCTCATCACAGGGGTGTAAGACAGACTGAAGTAAATGGTCATCTTATCAATATTGTACAGAATCATCTAAAAAGCAAAGAAGTAAGAGCTACAAACAAATGCAATCTGAGGGTCATGCTGCTCAATGCTAGAAGTCTAAATCTGAAAATGCACTCACTTGAAGAACTCCTTAAAATGGAGAACATCGACATTTGTGCTGTAACAGAGACCTGGTTCAAGGCAGCAGAAAGCACCCCTGCACTACCAGGCTATAATTCATTCCACACCTTTCGACCCCAGAACTTGGACCGAAGCTCTAAAGGCGGTGGTATTTCCATATTCATAAAGGATGCACACACCTCCAGACTGGTGGCCCAACATAACACATCAGAGATACTTCATGTGTAGCTAACATTGGGTAAGACAGCAATTCAGGCCGTAGCCTGCTATAGGTCCCCAACCATGTCTCAAGACTCACACTCAACATTACTAAGCACCCTGGAGAATATTACGGTCCAACCTAACACTCTCACACTGGGCAACTTCAACTACCCCTCCTTCAACTGCGAAAACTACTCATGTACCAATACACTTGCCCAACATTTCCTGGAATTCATTAATTCCGTTGCCCTGGACCAGCTCCTTCTTACCCCCACTAGAGGTAGCAACATCCTTGACCTGGTCATTACTAACATGAGTGACCATTGCTCTACACCAGTAGTCAACTCCTCCCTGATTAGATCTGACCACAAACTAATCAACTTGGAAATGCACATCCCTCCCCCCCCCCACCCATTGCAAAGGTAACCACCAAGAAAAACTTCTGCAAAGCTAACCTTGGGCTCCTAAAGAAACAGAGGTGGCTAACTTCACGGCTCCCATGCAAATAGTGAATAGTTGTATGACCACTGAATCATACACCGATGCACTGTATGAACATGTACACAAATTCATGGATCTCGCCAAACCCAATACAACCAAGATGCTCTCCTCCAAAAAAAGGAAGCCAATCTAGTGGTCCCCTGCCATAAATAAACTCTACAACAGAAAGATGAAATTGATGTGGAATAAGGTGAAGTCCCAAGACAGGAAAAACTCCCTTATTAGCCTTAACAAAAAGTTCAGATTCCTCATCAAATCCTCTAAAGCTAGCTATGAAAACAGAATTGCAGCAGGTAGTAAAGGAAACAACAAGGCCGTCTATAGTTATGCAAAGAATCTCCACAGCAATACCCAGATTTGCTCTGAGCTACTGCACAATGGTACCTCCTATACTGGGCCAACAGATATTGCCACTATACTGGCCGACAGATTCAGTGCCAACCTTACCCCCCCCAAAGGTCCAATCACAATACCAGTAGATTGCCAAGCATCCAGTATTACTGCTGCACAGGTTAAAACAGCACTGTCCAAGGCCAAGAATACAGCTTCTATGGGACCTGACAATATCCCTGGCTGTGTTCTACATGAACTAAAGAGTGAACTGACACATCTCCTGTGTGCCCTGTTCAATTACAGTCTCACCTCAGGCGTTGTCCCTACTGAATGGTGCACTGCTACAGTCATACCTCTCCACAAAGGAGGCACTACTACAGACCCTGGGAATTATTGCCCCATTAGCCTGATGAGTCTGATATGCAAAGCTATGGAACGCATCATCATGGACCTAATAAACAAGGATATAGGGAATTTCCAAACTCTGGATCCCACACAGTTTGGTTTTATGAAGGGTAAATCAACCCTGCTCAACTTGGTTGACTTCTTTGAGTCAGTCACCAGAGCTGTGGATGAAAGCATGATGGTTCATACAGCCTACCTTCATCTCGCCAAGGCCTTTGATACCATTCCCCACTCAGGAATCTTAGAAAAACTCACTAAGCTAGGTATCAACCCCTATATCACCAGGTGGGTTGCAAACTGGCTCACAGATATAGCCCACAGTGTGAAAGTAGCTGACTCCAAGTCAAACTACTGGCCAGTCACGAGTGGAGTCCCACAGGGTTTGGTCCTGGGTCCTCTCCTGTTTGGTATCTACTACTCTGATGTCCAGACCAAAATGAAGGGACTCTGGCTGACAAAGTTCACAGACGATTACAAGTTGGGAACTATTATTAACTCCCCAAGGGATGTTGGCATCCTACAGAAAGGTCTCACTGAGACCAACGACTGGTGTCTGAACCATGGCCTTAAGGTCAATGCCAAAAAATGTGTCGTCATCCCCTTTGGGAAAAACCCAGTTCTCATGAATTGCCACATCCATGGTAGTCCACTGAACACAAAAGGTGTTATAAGAGATCTGGGAACACAGGTTGACAGTAGCCTCTCTTTTGACCACCACATTGCCACTGTGGTCAGAAAGTCCTTCTATGTGGCACATCCCATTACTAAGCATTTTGCATCCAGGAAGAAAGAGGTCATTGTCTCCTTCGACTCTTCCCTCATTAGGCCAATCATTGAGTACAATGCCCCATTTGGCATGTACCTCAATAGACACCTGCAACAACTGGAGAGGCCACAAAAGTACTTCACAAAGAGGGTCCTAGGCCTTAAACACTTGTCCTATATGGAAAAACTCAAAAAACTCCAACTATTTTCTGTCTCATATCGCCTACTTAGAGGTCATCTCTGCTTGACTTACAAAGCCATGTCTGACCCAGCTCTGTAAGAAATGCTACATCTAAAGAAATCCCATTCCCTCCGCACTACATGCTCCATAGACCTCAACCTCATTATCACAATCAACAGAACGTGCTGGAGGGGCAGGTTCATATCACCGAGACTGCCCATGCTATGAAACAGACTTCCCATACATGTCAAACTGAGCACCTCACTGGCCCTCTTCTAGAGAAATCTTGATGAGTGAATGGGAAATAGAAAATTCATGCTTCACTTAAGTGGCTCTATTCAACAGAGGCACTGGGAACTAAGGTCGGGTAGCATGATGCCAGGGTAATCCTATCGGCTAGGCTTGTAAAGGCTCCAGGGCCATTAGCCTAGAAAACACCTATGAACCTATGAAGTATGCTGGTCTACTGATGTACATTTGCCTCCTCGTAAAGATTTGCTCCAAATAAATGACACCCCAACCCCATGTGCCAAAATGGGAAAAAGGGTGGTGGATGGATGAGTTGTTGGATGGAGGCTAACAGTCTCAGTTTTATTGTCCACACTATCACAGATGGATATAATTGCACAAAAAAGCAAAGTGGAAGTTAGATATGACTGAACACGGTATCCTAGACAGTGAGAGGCACTGCAAAGATGGGCCACACTTGCACAGCATTGGAATGGTCCAATATTCCTACTGCTGATGTTTCATGTGTGATATTTCTCATGTAATAATCCACAGTGTGGAGTTTTGTGCAGCAGTATAGCATTGCATTATATAGTGATAGCAGCATTTTACTGCACATGCCCCATATGCTGGACTTGTTGGATGTTTTATGCTGCAGGGGGAAAAAAAGCATAAGTACACAAGTCAAACTGAGAAAACAATGACAACATGCCCAACCACAGTGGGGGAAGAGTGTCAGATGATGGGAAACCATCTCCCATGGAGGAACCTTAAATAGCTACACCACACATTATTTTTCTGGCCAGGCAACACCCACCAGCTATGCTCTCCAGTCAAGCTTTCAGGGGACCAGATGTGGTTCCTCATTGGTGACACATTCAGAGAGTAGATGCAGGGTATCAGGGATCAGTTTTTTGATGATATGGCCTGCATGACAGACTGTTTCAAAGAGGTAGTGACCAAACACATTTATTTATTTATTTATTTATTTATTTATTTATTTATTTATTTGCAGTTGGTTTACCAGGATAGTCCATTGGGCCATTTGAACCCGTTTTCAATGAGGTCCTGGGGAGAAAAGCTCCAATAGCACTCTAGGTTACAATAGTTTAAAGATTATATTTATACAAGGTTGCAGTTTTTTGAAAGAACAATAACAATTAAAACAACAAACACAGCAATACACATGCACTTCTATTAGATTTTGATTATTGGACCTTAGTACTCGATCAGGAGGTACATCATCTTAGGTAGAGAAGAGAGAACAGGACAGGGGGTTAAAAAAAAAAGCTTATGTACACAAGAGTTAGTTGTGTATAGATGAGTTGATTTGGTAGTTCTTTTTTTTTTTTTTTGGGAAGAGCACTGATGATGGAGGATCTTTTTTGGCTGGTAGCAAATGGCAATTGTTGTGTGTTAGGAGGAAGTTGAGATTGATTTAAGAGAGAGGATTAGTGAGGAGAGGAGGAAGAGAGAGGGGATAGGAGAGGGATAAGAAAGGAAGTAGAGAGAGTTACTTTAGTGGCATTATTTAGTAAGGTAGATGCGGTAGAGAGATGATCTTTTTTTTGATGGGTTTGATGTTTGTTTAGTTGATAGTGGGAATGGAATTTGTTTTGGTTGATTTAATCTTTGGACAATTGTTTACCAGTTCCAGAGGTATATTGTTTTTTTGAGTGATAGTTGAATAGTGTAATGAATTAGGGAAGTAAAGAGGTAGAGTTTAGTTTTAAATGGTTTTAGTTTAAGGTAGTTTCAGGGGGTCCATTGCTCAGTGGATTTGAAAAAGCTTCTTGGAGTAGTTTTTGAGTAAAAGGGGTATAGAGGCAGAACAGATGGGTAGATGATCATAGTTGAATCATCTGCATATTGGATGATATTGAGAGAGGAAATTAAGGATAAAAAATATAAATATAAGGATTTGGGATTTTCAGCTCCATGAGGAAGACCTCTCAGAAATGGCAACTGATTACACACACACACACACATATATATATATATATATATATATATATATATATATATATATATATATATATATATCTGCAGTCGTGGGACTGCACACATATCTGCTGACCTCACAAGACCCAAATATAGTGAAAGTTTTGAAACATAAGGAGAATAAATCTAAGATGGCTTCCCTTCTTAGTCTATCAGAAGCATATTGGCGTCAAGTGGGAATGGAAATCAAACCAGAAGTAGATAAAAATCAGGCAGCAAATGAATGTGCCAAAAAAACAAAAGAAAGAATATAAGGTGAAGAATCAGATGAGAAGACAAGAAATGTGAGAAATGCATAAATATAGTTGCAAGTATAGAAAACTCCTGGAAGAACCTCATGTTGATCGGGATCAAATGCATGTAGGGTTAAGGAGGGGAGAATTCAAACCAAAAGCTGGAAGGTTAATATTAGTGGTCCAAGATAGTGAGCTATGTACACATTGGTTTACAAAGTCCATTGAACATATGGGAGAAGCAGACAAATGTAGGTTTTGTAAAACCGAATTGGAAACAATCACACACCTTGTTGCTGGTTGCGACACACTAATGGCAGAGGGACTGTAGACTGTTACACTGGAGATTGTGCAAACATTATGGTATAAAAGTGGCTGAAAAACACTGGAAACATGATTCACAGAGAATCATAAAAAAATGAAGTTTATATCACATAGGATCACCCATGACCAACAGTTCAAAAGATAGATGCTAGAAAACTGTACATAGTGGTCCAAGAAAAGAAGACAAAAGTAGCATTGATCATTGAAATTGCCACACCCAGTGACTACAGTGTCTTCTGTACAGAGAGACACAAAGTCATAAAATATCTGGATCTGCAGGCAGAAATGAGAACCATGTGGAAGAAAGATACCCAGACAGTTCCAATAGTAGTAGGAGCAACGGGTCTTATAAAAAAGAATTTACAATCATATTTAGATTGTTACCAATTCATGTAACCAACTTACAAACTGCAGAAGGAGTCATTACTGGGTACATTGCAGGTGCTGTGAAGAGCACTTTTGGCTGACAGCAAAGAGTGAAACAATACTAATTTCATGAACTTTAACAATACTTTGACTTAGGAATGAGGTCCATTTCCGTCATGGTATTAGAAACCCAAAAAACGTGGAGAAATTAAAAATAAGGCATGAATGGGATAAAGTAATAGCCAGAGAGATTGAAACAAAGTTAAGAAAAGCCTCTAATTGGAAAACCCCAGGCTCAGTTGCAGTACCTAACTTTTGGTTAAAAGTATTAATATCTTTGCGCGAAGATTTAGTCATGAGTAAGAACTAGTCATATGCGCACCCTGAACAGACACCAATCTGGCTAACAACAGGAAAAGCAATGCCTCTACTTAAGAGTAAACCTGCAAGCTACCCAAAAAATTATAAACCAATAACTCTTGTTCCAACAACGTATAAAATATACACGGGAATTGATGCCGACAGAGTTTATACTCATTTAGAAGAAAACTCAATTATGGCAGTAGAACAAAAGGGCAATAAAAGAAAGTCATATGGAAAAAAAGGATAATTTGTTGTTAAATAAAGTCATAGTGGAGAACTGCAAATAGGAGAAGAATATAAGTATGGCATGGATTGACTCCAAAAAAGCATTTGATAGTGTCCCACATTCATAGACAAAAGAGTGCTTAAAAATGTATAAGATACACCCTACATTGATTGACTACATTACAGTGACCATGAAACAGTGGCAGACCACTTTTCAATTAAGCCATGATAAAGGACAAATTATTATCACATGGATAAAAAGTCAAAGGGGGATACTACAGGGTGACTCTCTGTCACCACTGCTATTCTGCCTTGCCCTTAACCCATTAAGCTGTCTACCTAACAGCTTAGGCCATGTCTGCAATTTGGCCCATAAATAACAACAAAGTGTAAAGACTTCTCATCTTCTCTTTGTTGATGATCTAGAACTGTATAGCTCATCAGATGAGGAACTGAAAGCATGATTGTAAGTTGTTAAAACTTTTTCAAATGATATAAGAATGTCATTTGGTCTTGATAAATGTGCAAAAGTAACCTTTAAAGCAGGAAAACTGCAGCAACAGGAAAAAATCAATTTGGGACAAGAATGTGATATAAAAGAACTTGAGCAAGAGGGAGTTTATAAATATTTGGGAATTGATGAAGGATCAAAAATAAAACATGAACAAATGCAAATATAACTTAGCAAGAAATACTTTAGGAGACTTAAATTAATCCTGAAAACAGCGTTGACATCTAGGAACAAAATCCAAGCTATAAACCAATTTGATCTTTTTGTCCTAACTTACAGTTTTGGAGTGATTGACTGGCTTCAAAATGTGCTGGATAGATTAGATCGGAAAACAAGAAGGATGCTTCATGCTCACCAAGTGATTTATAAAAAGCAGTGCACACCAAGGTTATATATTCCCCATTCCAAAGGAGGGATGGGTCTCTTTGAAATTGATTACATGTATAGATCTGCAATCGTGGGACTCCAGACATTTCTGTTGACCTCACAAGACCCAAATGTAGTGAAAGTTTTGAAACATGAAGAGAATAAATCTAAGATGATTTCTCTGCTTAATCTAGCAGAAACATATTGACATCAAACAGGAATCGAAATCAAACCAGAAGTAAATAAAAATCAGGCAGCAACTGAATGTGCCAAAAAACAAAAGAAAGAATGTAAGGTGAAGGACAAGATAAGAAGGCAAGAAATGTGGAAAATGCATAAATATAGTTGCAAGTATAAAAAACTGGAAGAACCTCATGCTGATCAGGAATGAACACAGAAATTGTTAAGGAGAGGGTAATTCAAACCAAGAGATGAAAGGTTAATACTGGCGGCCCAAAATAATGGGCTGTGTACACATTGGTTTACCAAGTCCATTGAACATGTGGGAGAAACAGACAAATGTAGGTTTTGTAGAACTGAATTGGAAACAGTCGCACATCTCATTGCTGGTTGTGACATATTTATGGCAGAAGGACTATATACTGAAAGGCATAATAATGTGGCAAGACAGTTGCACCGGTGATTGTGCAAACATTATGGTAATGAAGTGTCTGAAAAACACTGGAAACATTACCCACAAAGCATCATAGAAAATGATGAAGTTTATATCAAATGGGATCACCCATTACCAACAGCTCAAAGGATAGATGCTAGAAAAATGGATATAGTGGTCCATGAAAAGAAGACAAAAGTAGCATTGATTAGTGAAATCACCACACTCGGTGACTGCAATGTGTTGCATACAGAGAGACACAAAGTCATTAAATATCAGGATCTGCAGGCAGAAAATAGAGCAATGTGGAAGAAAGATACTCAGGCAGTTCCAATAGTAGTAGGAGCAATGGGTTTTATAAAAAAGAATCTACAATCATATTTAGGTATGTTACCAATCTATGTAACCCCATACAAATTGTTGAAGGAGTCATTACTGGGCACATTGTGAGTGCTGCAAAGAGCACTTTTGGCTGACATCAAAAATTCAAACAATACTGACTTCATGAACTTTAATTGTACTTTGACTTAGGAATGGGATCCATTCCCATCATGGTATCAGAAACCCAAAAGATTTGGAGAAATTAAAAAGAGTAAGGCAACATATTAACCTAAGCAAAAAAGTAACTTACAACAAAGTACTTAACCTTACTAATTTTAACAAAGATGATATAATCTCCTTTCTCAACATTTGCGATTGGAATGTCTTCTCCTAGATGATGTAGCATCTCACTTCAACACCACCTTCCTTAATATCCCAAACAGAATGATACCATGTAGACTAAAAAGGGTTAAATATATCACAGGGGGACAAACAATGAAAACTATGGAAGACTAATAAATAAGTGAATCATCTCAAAAGTAAATCATCTCAAAAATGTAGGCAACTTAGGCACTAGTGAAAAAAAAAACATGTTGAAAGGAATAAACACTGCTACTACTCAAGCTTACAAAACAAACATCAAAACAACCCTAAATTATTTTGGTCCGCTGTTAAAAATCTTCTCCAGTCTGGCCAAACCTCCACTCTCCCACCTACAGCCTCATATAGTAATGATACTCTAAATGCAATTCAATTCCTTTTTTATAAAGTCAGTTTTTGCATTAATCAAAGACAACACACAGGTTAATCCAACATTCCACCCTCTCCGAATAATGATTTTCACAGTTTCACCTTTAACTCATTACATCCGAGTGACGCCTCTAGGTGTATCTGCTGTTAACGCCTACTGATGCAACTGGGTATCAAATACTACTTGTTCATATTTGCATAAATAATTCTAAAACCATTCTGTGTACATGGTTTTAAAAGATTTCATCTTAAGGCTTACACAATCGCAAACTCAACTGCATTAATATTTGACCTCTGTCTAGTACAGGTAAATAGATATTAACTGTTGTTTTTATGATATTAATTTATGTAGATGTAATTTTTAAATTTTTCTAAATAGCTCAACAACCAGGTAACACAGACAGAACTCCTTAGCCTCATATGACTCAACTCCTCCTCTTCCTACCTCAGACAATCTCTCACATAAAATCCACTTTTTCTCTTTCCTCCCTAGATGGCACCACTATCTCCCCTGCCTCACATACCAAACTTATTGGGGTAATAATTGACGACTGACTAAAATTTGACTTGCACATACAACAGGCCATCATAAAACCCACCAAAAACGTGGACTACTTTATAGGAACAAAAAATTCCTCACTACTGCCACTAAATGGACTCTTGTGCAGGGATTTCTCTTACTTAGTCTTCTATATGCTTCCCCCATTCTTACCAATATCCAGACTACATCAATACAGAATTTGGAACAAACATACAACAAAATTGCCAGATTTATTCTAAACCAACCACTCTCTTTACATCACTGCCTCTCACTAAACAGACTTCAGTGGCTGGAATTTCTACTCCTTCTCATACAATTGCAACTCCACACTACCTTTTCCATACTCAACAACCCCTCTGCCTGCCCTGCTCTCACCTCCCATGTTACTGTCTACTCCCCCCCCCCTGCCTCTCCGGGGTGCTGATCAGCATCTTCTCTCAGTTTATAAACCCTAAAGGAATATTGGCAAACTACTTTACAAACACTCTCACTAAATTGGAACAAACTCCCTGACCATATTAGATCCAACCTTTCCTTTCCCTGTTTTAAAAAGGAGCTTAAATCCCAGCTACTAAACTTGAAATGATGCCGATACCTTGACCACACTTAGTCTTAGTCTGATTTACTGTATAACCTGTTGCATCTCCTAACTTTCATTCTCTGTTAGTAACGTCTGCTTAAACTAACCTCCTAAACCCTCAGCTCTACTACTATACCCTACTATAGCTCCTACCGCCCCCCATTCTCCACACTATTTATTTTTCCCCCCACTTCCTATCAATGTCTATACATTGTCCTTCTCCTGAACAAAGATTATCTTTTTGTTTTTACTATCATATGTAGTACATTTTAGACCACTATCAGTGCAACCCTTAATGTTCATAATTTTTTTGTTTTTCTCTTTATAATTAATTTCATATTTGCATTGTTATTTTTAATAGTTTTTGTCCTGTATGTTTATTTTTGCTTATCTTTGTTGGGGCTCTTTTCCCTTGGGTCTCCCCAGAAAATGGGTTGCTTGCTATCAATGCAATGCAAATAGCTAATAACCTTTTCTTATTACATTTATTTTGTATTGCTATTGTTATTTAATATTTGTATATTGTCACTTTATCTTTGCTTATGTTTGCTGGGGCTTTTCCCCTCGGGTTTCCACTGAAAATGGGTTTGTTTGCAAACTCAATTGAGCTAACCCGGTTAACCAATGTGAAATAAATAACATAAATAAATATGAAAGCTCTCAGCTAGAAGAATACAGTGCTGCTGACAGTATGTATGTAACTTGAGTGGTTGCTGAGATATTGTAAGCTGTTTACAAAATATTAAAAATGTAATAGTTATTGTGTTTACTGTTATTTATAAAATTCAGTTTAAGACCTAGAACATAAATGATGCCACTATAAAAACAGTTTGTGGTGAATAGTTTGCCATTCATACTTCTTTCATAATCTGTATAGTTCCAGAGATATGAACATTTGTTTGAAATGGGACATAATAACTCTGTCAAAAGGCTTAGGCTCTCCCCATTAGAAGTTACAGTGCAAACTTCCCGAGCTCCATTGGAGTGAATGAGTCAACTGTCCAAACCATTACCATAGAAAAACTACTACAAGACTTAAAATCAACTACCCTAGCAGCAGACAACCTACCTGCTGAGTATCTAAAGCTAGCTGCAGATGATCTGGCATTCCCTACCTCTATACTAATAAATCATTCTGAAAGAAAACCATGTTTGTGCTATATGGAAAAGATCATACATCATTCCCTTCCAGAAAGGGGGTAACTCCAAATATTTTCTCAAATTACAGATTAATAGCAATCATATCCCCACTATCCAAAATCCTAGAACAATGCATCTACTTCCAATTCAACAAATATCCCACAAACAATAATCTTCCATTCAATACACAGCACTGTTTCCATTCTGATTACAGTACAGCAACATATAAAACTACTAGTTGTCCTAACAGAAGATAAATTAAAATTTCACCAACACCTATGCCAAGCTATCAAAAATAATTACTTGAAAGGAGGATCCCTTTAGAGGGCCAAACCATATCTTACCGACTCTGCTAGACATTCTATATCAAATGCCTATTTACTCCTGTTTTTTTCTGTGTACTTCACCAATGCTTACTATCCTGAACAACACTGATAAGCTAAATCTAGAGATGTGTTACAATAAAATAGCCAAACCCACCATTCCAATGCATTAAAAGAATGTAACCGGCTAGAGCTACCACATTACTTATTATACTTTCAACTAATCATTACCTGTATCATCATTCATATGCCAGATAAATGCTTCTTTCTCCAGAACACACTGCATCACTCCTACACCAGAGACCTGACATATACTAACAAATTCCTCCTGCACATAATTAAATCTGGCAATAAGGCAGGAGACTCTTTATGTTCTAGCTGCATCATATCTATAAACTATGGAATACTAACCCTTTTGAACTCAATCTAGCTAGCAAACTAAAATATTTCAAAATCCAGCTCAAGCCACAACTAAACAAGAACTGGCTCTGTTCATGTTCCTCTTCTGCATAAATCTGCCCACAACAATATTCTTAATTATAACACCCTGCCTTAGATCTTGCTGACTTTTACAGTCACTAATCCCTTCAACCTCTCCTCCCATCCTCCTCCTATCATAGCAGTTGTACAGTGTGTCACCTCAGTAACAACCTTTCTCTCACCTTTCCCACTTAACTTCTATCTCTTCACAAGGCTACTCTTTTATAGTACTTGACTATCTCCCTCACATTTTTTTATGTCTGAAAAAAAAAGTTGCTGAAACTGATTTTATTTCTCGTCACAAACAATATATAAACTGTTATAGTGTTATAGTGCTGCTATCTGCATTCTTAGCACTTTATTTGCATTGCTATTAGCTACATCCTCTGCATTGTTTTGTTCTGACAATTGAATGCTTGTTTTCTAATATTCAATGCCTTTATATTCATATATCAGAATCTGTGGAGTTTTTTTCACTAAGCCTCTGTTAAAAATAGGTTCTGCCCAGTCAGGCTTTCTCGGTCCACTAAAGCAATAAATAAATAAAATAATAAATAAATGAACATCTACTCTTGTCCCAGAAAGTAGATTTAAGAAATTCAGATGTATGCTCACATGTATAAGCATGCATTGTTTGGAGGCAACCAGATGATAACAAGTAATGTCCCCTTCTGTGCATGCTGCTGCATATCTGCATGGCCTGCTGTGGTAAGACTTGTTCATAGTTTCATAGGTCAGTACTCAGTTAACTGCCCTTGTGGGCCATTTTAAGCCTAGCCAGTTTACCCCAATAACACTCTGTACCTTGTATCTCTGAGGTAAAGACAGGGATGCAGCAGTGGTGCTTACATACAAGCAGTGGTATAAATGCCATTGGAGATGCTGGCAGTGACTGTCATGCAATATAAAAAGATCGATTTAAAGTAGGGGATATGACATATAATGAACATGGCATTAATATGTACAGTAAATAGTGTTAAGCATGTTCTCATAATTCCATTATTGCATGTGACACGTGCATGGACTTGCTCCACATACATCCCCACATACATCTATAAGCATACAAGTCAATAAGAGACACATTACATGTGCCAATGTTTCAGTTGTCACATCTGTCTGTAGCAAGTTGTTGCATATTCTGTATTAAAAGATTTGCTAAATGCTCTCTGTTTTCCTACACTATCTATACCCATATGCACATCACGACAATGCAAACAAAATTAATATAGCCACTAGTTACCCGTGACCATGTGTTATAACATATGCAATAAATACATGTGGGGTCCATGTGATGACTATGCATGGTAACAGTAATGCATGTACTGTCACACAGGCCAGTAGTATGCTACAAATATGTACATACCACTAATGTAATGTGCACTTGCTTGCACACATTTCCTACTGCCACATAGATAGAACAGTAAGGGGAATGTAAATGTAAATGTGTCAAATGTTACCATGTGCTGCACCTAATGAGCCACATACTACTCTATAAACATCAGGTCTAGCTAAACAGACAATTCAAATCCCAACAATTACCTTGCTGAACCAGGTATGTAAAGTATACTTTTCAGGAGTAAACAGGTTCCACAGTGATGTCACTGCACATACTTGAGTTCCAGCTGCACACATGGGAAGCCAGAACAGTACAGTCACTATACTATACTATACTATACTATACTATACTATACTATACTAGACTATACTAGACTATACTATACAATACTGTACTATACTATACTAACTGACAAAGATCAGTAAGAAGCAGCTCATTAAAGATCACAACAACAGTGAATAAGAATCTACATGTGGCTGAAGCAATGTAAGTAATCATTGCTATGCCAAAAAGCTGCCATCCTTGTACATGATGCACTTACCTGTGATACAAATATACACTTTATTCTCAGCAATATCACAGCAACACATACTAAAACATCTTTATCCCATACCTCCTTATGACATATTTGTATGACTGATTTTGACAAAAGTGTGCAAATCTTGCTCACCATGATGATACTTTGCATGATTTTGTGTCAGTAACTGTTATACATTGTAGGAAGACACGTACATGAGAATACAAATAAGATATGTCTTACGTACGCAGCTATTCACATAGTTACTCATAAACTACTAATAGGCATATATATTTCATATGTCTATAGAACTGTTAATGTACAAACATGTTCAGACATGCTTATGTATATATTCCGCTTTGTTATGGTTCAATGTGTATTTTCATATTTTCACTCCAACTACATCCTGTGTCCCTTGCATGTGAGATATCTAGTGCATATGGTACATGTGGCATGAACATCCATGAGCAATCCTTATAGCACCAGACACATAAAAGGGAAACACTTATTTCTTCTGTGCATACGACCAAAGCATCTGGCTTAGGCCACTGTTGTGCATGGACTGGGAAGGATAGAACACTAACAGGTGATGCACTATCATATGATGCATAGCACTTTCATGAACAAAAGGTAATCTTATCACCAGCACATGGACTTGACCCCTCAGCCTTCTTAATGATATGTCCCAAAACTGATAGTGGGGATAACTTGTATTAACCATACATACTGCAAGACCACATAGCTTAGACCACTGTTATCTGTTGTCTAGGAAGGGGGAAACATTTAGAGGTGAAGCACCAACATGATGTATGGTGATGTCATAAATGAGATATCCTACCACTAGTACATGGACTTGAACCCACAATCTTCTTAATATTGTATGCTAAAGGTGAGAATGCTACATGTTGCTCCCAAGGCAGTATTCAGTACTGCCTGTGAAATACTTGTACTTCCTTATACGTTCACATATATACTGTATGTTATACATCTATATATGTACACATGAAGTATACACACACACACACACACACACACACACACACTATATATATATATATATATATATATATATATATATGGGTCTATATGAATAGATCGACAAGCCATAACATCGACATCGACTTCTTCGACACGAAATCACCGAGAAGTGAAATAAGCGAAATGTCACATCACCGACAGTTACATGTTCGACAAACAAGCAGTCACTAATGAAATGCACCGAACAACTGCACAAAACTACTACACTTACTATAACATGGTATGCATGAATAGCTGAATGAACACTCTGTAGCAGAAATGTAAATTGAATAAACATCTCCAGGTTGTCAGCAAATTGAGAGGCAGTGTACAAGTTCAATACTCGCGTTACTGACAGCGGTATGTGCTCTGCACCGAACCAAGATAGCTATCAATTACTAACATTGGCTTAATGTTTTCTGAATTTATGGTATGATATATGGCTCCTATTTCCCCAGGACTAGTCAGCTGTGTTCTGATTTCCCTAGGACTAGTCAGCTGTGTATTCGCCACTGTGGTTCGGTGCAGAGTACATACCGCTAATATTCGAGTTCGAATGTTTATGTACCACTATTACAAGTGAAGGAAAGGGTGGAATTAACAACACCCTTATCTTCTGTAAGTAACACGACTTCCGATACTGTGGATACAGTGGATAGGGTCCCTAAGTTGGACGCACTTAGATTTATTACCACTTTTGCAGTGGATAGTAATACTTTGTGGCACATTATCAGAAAGAATTGGCATTTGTTTAGAGCAGACCCAGGGGTGTCTTCTAATTTAGGTCTGACCCCGAAGGTGACATAGAAAAGCTAGGAACCTTAAATCTTGGTTCGAGATGAAACCACCTTGTACAAGATCCCCGGGTATGTTCAAATGCCATGCCTGTAATTTCTGTAAATATATAATTGAATCCAGTAGATTTTCTATTAACAAGAAGGAATTCAAATTGAAACATAGGAATAATTGTAATTCTAAGATGCTAGTCTACTTAGCACAGTGCCAAAATTGTTCGGCATTCTATATAGGGAAAACCGAACGTAAGTTTAGAGAGCGTATTTACGAACACCAGTATGCTATAAGGAAACATAAACTAACTAATGCTCTTGCAAAACACATTGTTGATTTCCCTTCCCATCAGTTTAAATTCATTGCAATAGATCAGATTATTTCAGACAATAGGGGTGGACCTGCCTCACTAAAATTACTTGAATGTGAACTATACTGGAAGATTAGGTTGGAGGCTTACCATTACCCAGGTCTCAATGAAGCATGTTCTATTTCATGCATACTCAGTATTTTGAGCCTTAAAAGGTAGAGATATTATATGTTTAGGATTTTTAATATTCATTACCACGACATGTTTTACAGTTTTATTGTGGTTTTGGTATGTTTACCAGTAGGTTTTAGTGTTAGATATTTTTATTTTTATTACTAGTCTTCCTGATAAGGAATAACAAATCGAGTTATTTTTGTTATATTTTGATTTTTATTTTATATTTTTTCATTTTTATTGTTATTACATTTTGCATTTTTAATGGACTTATTTTACCAATAGTAATGCAACTTTTAATAAAGTTTATGCTTATTTGGTATGTACATTTAAAAAGATTAGGAATGTACAACTTTGTAGGAATACATACACATACACAAGGTATTGAAGGCAATTTCCACCTTTATGAATCTTAATTGATACTCATTGAGTTAATTAATGATTAACTTCTGTTTTAAATACTGCATTGTGGTTGTGTGTAAATTATTCTGAAGAAGTTTACCTACTTGGTAAATGAAAAGCGCTTTAATAAACATTGGTCCTGGAGTCGTGTTACCTGGTGCTTTCTTCATTTTCACTAATTTGTGTATTCTGCATTATCTGCAAGGATTTTTGGATTCCCTTTGCTGGTTCCAGTGTTTGTTTTATTGGTAAACTGTGTTTTCGTTTTTCACAAGTATGTAGTCAATCCATGCCATACTTAGATTCTTCTCCTTCTACAGTTATCCATTATGGCTTTATTTTGCAACAAATGATCCTTCGTTCCATATGGCTTTTTTTATTACCCTTTTGTTCTATTGCCATGATTGAGTTTTCTTCTAAATGACTCTGTTGGCATCAATTCCAGTGTATAGTTAAAGTTATTGGCCTATAGTTCTTAGGATAGCTTGCAGGTTCACTCTTAAGTAGGAGCTCTTCTTAACTTGTTGTAGATGTCTTGTGAGGTACATACCAAAAGGGGCGTTGTACTCTATAATGGGTCTAATGAGTGATGAGTAGAGGGGAACAATGACATATTTTTTCCTGGATGAGAAACCTTTTGTGATGAGGTGTGCCACATAGAAGGATTTCCTGACCACTGTGATGATGTGATTATCAAAGGAGAGACTACTCACCTGTGTCCCAAGGTCTCTTATCACACTTTCAGTGTTAAGTAGACTGCCGCCTATGTGGTAGTTCATGGGTACAGAGTTTTTACCAAAGGGGATGACGATGCACTTTTTGGCATTGAGCTTGAGGCCATGGCTTTGACACCAGGCATCTGTCTCAGTGAGGCCCTTTTGTAGGATGTCCACATCGTTAGGAGTTTTGATTATGGCTCCTAGTTTGCAGTCATCGGAGAACTTAGTTAGCCAAAGACCTTTTGTGTTAGCCTGTATTTCAGAGAAGTAGATACCAAACAGGAGAAGACCAAGGACTGAACCCTGTGGTACTCCATTTGTCACTGGTCTGAAGTCGGATTTGGAGTTTGCTACTTTCACAGTGTGGGTTCTGTCAGTAAGCCAGTTGGCAACCCATCTTGTGACATAAGGATTTATACCTAGTTTAGTGAGTTTATCTATAATTCCAGAGTGGGGGATGGTGTTGAAAGCCTTTGCGAGATCTAGATAGGCTGTGTGAACCACAGTAAATTGCTTATTTTGTACTTTTCCTTTATAATTATCTGTATGTCATCTACATTTTTCTGCCTGTACTGATATTTTTAGTTTATTATTTACAGTGGCGCATGATAGATCCTGATCTGTTCTGATAGTGCGCATTGCTTTTATTATGTCTATCTTTCTGAGAATTTTTGTTGAGCTGCTCTCTCTTCTATACTCTTCTAACAGTGACACTTCTTGTCTTAACTGCTATTTAGTTTTCTCTGCTCGACACTTCCATGATGGCATTCAATTTCTCCCCTTCTTTTCCCTTACCACTCTGTTATTGTGGTAAGAATTTATCTGTTATTAATTTAGCTGCACAGTAATGTAACCTATTTACTTCTGTTATATTGCATGAATCTCTACAGACAGTCCTAATTACTGCATTTATTTATTTTATCAAACTTCTAACTTTTTGGGTTTCATTAACCTTTTGCATTCTATTTCTTTCATCGATCTTAATATGTTCATTTATCTCTATTAAATCAAGCAACTCTTCTCATAGATCATTTTCTTCTAAACTGAGTGCACATTCTTTGTTCTCCATTTCCTGTGGGCATTCTATAGATAGTTCCAGAGCATCTTCCTTTTCCGTGTTCTCTTCAATTTCATCCTGTGTCATCCATTGCTCTTTCATATGGGAGCACAATGGCCTATCACTCCACAACATTGACTACATCAGAATTGCCACAGTTTCCTGACTACATCAGAATTCCCAGAGTTTCCTGTTCCTTCCCTTGCTGTCCAACTTCACCTGAATGTTTTTACTGGTTTCCTATGAAAGGCCCAACGTATCTTCATATGGCAACTAATCAGATGCTTCCTGCTCCACTGGTTTCTTCTTAGTTTGAGTGCCCAATGCTCTATGCTGCTGTGATGTTATTTGAGTTAGATTCTCTACACAAAATCCTTCACTTTGCAGGTGATCTATAACCTCAGTTTCTATTTTTTTAACTTCTCCATTACTAATCCTCTTTCCTACTTTTTCTTTTTGTTTTCTTTTTTTTTTTTTTGAGTTGTAAAATTTTCTACGTCTGGATGCCTTTGCCTATATTTCTCTTCAAATGTCTTTGGTGCTGCTGTTGTTGCTTTGATTAATTTTGCTTTCTCCTTTGTATACATATTTCAATATATTAAATCTTTTTCTTTCCCATATCAATATTTCTTCAGATGTCTCCTGATCTTCCTGTTTCTCCTTACTTTGGGAACTCATTGTTCCATCATGCTGTTATGTAATGTATGTTAAATTTTCTACACTAAATCAGTCACTTTCCAAGTATTCCATAACTTCAGCTTCTATTTTTTAACTTCTACTTTACTGATCTTCTGTTCTATGTTCCCTCTTTGTGATCTTATTTTTTTATTGTGAAATGTTCCATATCTGGATGGCTTTGTCTGTATTCCTCTTGGAATATCTTTGGGGCTGCCTTTGCCTGTTGATAAATTTGGCTTTCTCCTTTGCATAGATATTGCACCATATCAGATCTCTCTTTCTTTCCCATGTCCATATTTCTTTTTTATTCTTTTTAAAAGTCTCTAGATTTTGTTCTTTATATTTTCACACTTCCTCAGTCACTTCTTTTTCTAAACAGTCTAAGGTTTCTTGGTCTATTGTCTGTTTTTCATGTATATGTTGTGTTAATGAACACAAATTTGCATTTGAAGCTTCAGACAGTTTTTCTTGTAGAAGTATTTTTCTTGCCTCTAATGTCTCTGCTAATCTTTTCACATATCTTCTGCCTGGAAATTCTGGGCTTCTTACATAATAGTAACAATACATAATTTATTTCTTATCCTCAACAGTCCACTCTATCATCTTTATGGCTATTTTTTGGCCTATCAGTTTTTGTGATTTTTGTGGACTGTTACTTCCTTCTACAACAGGGGGCCATCCTCCCCTTAGGCCTGGCCTAGCCCCATTGTAGGAATGTTTCCATCTCTTGAGGATTCCACACTGTCATTTTTTCCGGTCCTGATGCCTAACAAGATTGGGCACTTTTTTATCCTGGGTCTTGTGGACCCAGCTATCTTTTTTATTTTTATCCTACTTCTGTGTATGATATATGCTGTATAAAACACAGTCTGTGTATCAGTGTTGTCTTGGTAATATTTTGTAAAAGAACAGGTACACCTCATGAACTTACTCACCAAGACTTGAGGATGAATTCAATTCCAGCAATACTACTCAACTTTGCTTGCTGATTTATCATCTCTTCATTCGGTCCTGTGGTGGAGGTCATCATGACAGTGCAGAATCTGGATGGCAGTTCTGAAGATTCCTGTCCTCTTTTTTAATTTCTCCAAATTTTTTAGTTTCTAATATCATGACAGAAATGGACCCCATTCCTAAGTCAAAGTACAATTAAAGTTCATGAAATCCATGATGTCTGCCAAAAGTTCTCTTTACACAACACTATAGTCAATGAGTGTGGCAATTTCATTGACCAATGCTACCTTTGTCTTCCTTCTTGGACCACTATATATGGTTTTCTAGCATCTGTCTTTTGAACTGTTGGTAATGGGATTATCCCATGTGATATAAACTTCATCATTTTCTATGATGCTTTGTGGCTTATGCTTCCAGTGTTTTTCAGCTACTTTAGTATGATAATGTTTGCACAATCACCAGTGCAACAGTCTCGTCGCATTATTATGCCTTTCTGTATACAGTCCTTCTGCAATTAGTGTGTTGCAACCAGCAACAAGCTGTGTGACTGTTTCCAATTTGATTTTACAAAACCTGCATTTGTCTGTTTCTCCCACATGTTCAATGGACGTTGTAAACCAGGTGTACGTAGCCCACTCTGTTGGGCTGCCAATATTAACTTTTCAACTCTTGGTTTGAATTTGCCTCTCCTTAACCATTCCTGCATTTGTTCCTGATCAACATGAGGTTCGTCCAGACGTTTTCTATACTTGCAACTATATTTATGCTTTTTCCACATTTCTTGCCTTCTCATCCAGTCCTTCACCTTATATTCTTTCTTTTGTTTTTTGGCACATTCAGTTGCCGCCTGGTTTTTATACACTTCTGGTCTGATTTCCATTCCTGCTTGACGTCGATATGCTTCTGCTAAATTAAGCAGAGATGTCATCTTAGATTTATTCTCCTCATGTTTCAAAACTTTCACTACATTTGCATCTTGTGAGGTCAGTAGATATGTGTGGAGTCCTACGATTGCAGATTTGTACATGTAATCAATTTCAAGGAGGCCCATCCCTTCTTCGGAATAGGGAATATATGATATTGGTATGCACTGATTTTTATAGATCATTTGGTGAGCATGGAGCATCCTTCTTGTTTTAATATCTAATCTGTCCAACACTTTTTGGGTCCAGACAATCATTCCAAAAGTGAAAGTTAGGACAAGAAGAGCAAATTGGTTTATAGCTTGAATCTTGTTCCTAGATGTCAACGCTATTCTCAGGATTAATTTAAGTCTTCTAAAGTATTCCTTACTGAGTTTTATTCACATTTGTTCATGTTTTATTGCTGATCCTTCATCAATTTCCAAGTATTTATAGACTCCCTCAAGTTCTTTTATATCACATTCTTGTCCCAAACTGATGTTTTCTTGGTGTTGCAGTTTTCCTGCTTTAAAGGTTGCTTTTGCACATTTATCAAGACCAAATGATATTCTAATATCATCTGAAAAAGTTTTGAAAACCTGCAGCTGTACTTTCAGGTCCTCATCTGATGAGCTATACAGTTTTAAATCATCGACAAAGATAAGATGAGAAAAGTCTTTAGAGTTTGTTGTTGTCTAGGAGCCAAATTGTAGCTATGGCGTAAGCTGTTAAGTAAACATCTTGATGGGTTAATGGCAAGGTAGAATAGCAATGGTGACAGTGAGTCACCCTGGAATATCCCTCTTTGAATTTTTATCCATGGGATAATAATCTGTCCTTTATTGTGGCTTAATTGCAAAGTGATCTGCCACTATTTCATGGTTACTGTAATGTAGTCAATCAGTGCAGGGTGTATCATGTACATTTTTAAGCGCTCTGTTATCCATGAATGAGGGATACTGTGAAATGCTTTTTTTTAGTCAATCCATGCATTACTTAGATTCTTCCCCTTTTTACAGTTCTCCACTATAAATTTATTTAACAACAAATGATCCTTTGTTACATGTGTCTTTCTTTTATTGCCTTTTTCTTATAATGGAGTTTTCTTCTAAATGACTATAAACTCTGACAGTGTCAATTCCTGTGTATAGTTTATATGTTGTCGGTAGGCATGTTATTGGTCTATAATTTTTAATGTAGCTTGCAGATTCACTCTTAATTAGGAGCATTGTTTTTCTTGTTGTTAGCCAGGTTGGTGTCTGGTCATGGTGCGCATATAGTGTTTACTCATGGCTAAATCCTTGTGCAAAAATGTTAATACTTTTAACCAAAAGTTTGGTACTGCATCTGGGTCTGGGGTTTTCCAATTAGAGGCTTTTCTTTGTACCTGCTAGATGTTCCCCTTGTACTAGTTAAAGGTCACGTAAAAGTTAACGGGCCTGCCAGGTATTGTATAGCTTCATAAAGGGCTGGTTATACATTACATGTTACTCTGTGTACACATGTACTTTGGCATGTTATGACTCAAAGTTGTGAGCCAGATGTTGCCGGGTTGCCTGAGCCTACAGATATGGCCACAGCCTTTGTTGTCCATTCTTGTTGGCAACTCACCTGCATCCTTCTGAGCATCATGTGAACCATGAGCTTCTTCATCTTCAGATGCCTGTTGTTCTTAGATCACCTACACCTACTGGTGTTATTAGATTGTGCAGCATGGCACACACAGTGATAATCTACACAACCATTTCTGGTGCAGATTATACTGCACCCCTAGATGTATCCAGACACCTGAAGATGGCTTTCAGTACACCAAATATTTGTGCAGTGGTGTTCCATATCATGATGTATGCTATTTTAAAAACATCCTTAGCAGGGGGGATCTGAATGTTATCATGAGCCTGGGTTCCATAGGATAACCATACGATAACCTCAGTCACCTGCTGGTATGGAAGAGAAAACACATTAGCAATGCACCATCACACAGTAGTAACTAACAAATGGGCTTTTCCAGAATTTGAGTTTGTTCTTAAGAAGTCCTTGTTACTTGACATGGACAAAAGTGTTCAATATTTTCAATAAATGTCTTGGTTTGGGATTATTGGTGGCTGATTTTTTACCAGCGTTGGGACTGCACATTTTGTCAGTGTACCATTAAACAGTAGCACAACACATGTACATATATATCCCTGCACAATTATACCTATTAAGAATTAGCCCATCAGAGATGTCACTCTCTTCAAGCACTGCCTGCAATGCAGTTTCCCACCACATGGCAGAATCATGGATCTTCTATCATGTGCTGCAGTAAGGTGAACCATAAGGCCATCTGCTGACCACACAACCTGACAGTTGAACAGACTCCACCCCTTCTGGTTGTAATACTTCTACATATACACTAGTTGGGGTTTCAATTGTTGCTTGCCTACAATCCATTGCACCAGGGACATGGGAGAAACTGGCTAGGGCATAGAACCATTCCATGAGAGTGTCACTTTTGTGGTGCACTTGGGAAGGGGATGTAGTTATTTATCTTACTACACATGACTGCCATGACTGTCGAAGTATACTACTAGCAGCTTCAGGACCCACCTTCAGATATCAACCTTGTGCTGCTCAAATACCCCAGAGGCTGTATATCCCAGATGAGACAAACTGGCAAGTCTTCTGGAACCAGATTACCCCATACACTGTGTGAAGGTAAGTGCGCTACACATCCCACACATAGCATATGTCAGCTCTATATGTAGTTATAATTTCTTGGTCATAGCACTGGCCTAATCACAGACTGGCTCACCGTCATGCTAGTTTTCTTTTCCAAAAAGGGCACATTTGGAGCTCATCCTCCAACACCACCTGCAGTAACCCTGCCTGCTGAAATGCATTGTTTCCGTACTCCATTGTCTTAAGATAGCCTACAGAATCTGCAGGCTTAGGAAATATAAACATTTCATAATGCTAATATGACCTCTGTTGTTTATATGCTAGGAAAATAAGTGTGTGTGTTTGTGTGTGTGTGTGTGTGTGTGTGTGTGTGTGTGTGTGTGTGTGTGTGTGTGTGTGTGTGTGTGTGTGTGCGCATGTGTGTGCGCATGTGTGTGTGTGTCACACAGAAGGCATACATCGCTATTTATTTCCATGTGGCATACACAATGTATTTTTGAATCAGATGTTTATTACAACATCTGCTTTATAATACACTATGTTGTTCTGGCTCTTTTGGAATTTCTTGCACCCACAGCTTCTGAAAATCTCCTTTGGTATTCTATACCAGGCACAAATTTCTTTTGAAATCGTGCCCTATGACTTCAGTGGGCCACTACCTTGGTTACCTCACTTACCAGTTTCATATGTCAGCACACAAGTTGCATACAGTCTGAATAGATTTTTTTTTCTTAAGAACAGCTTATGATATGTTGCTGATGTGGAACAAAAATATCGCCATTTAGCACCGCCTGCACAAACGTTATCCTAGAAAGGCTCAGAAGGGAATTTCGTTCTGTTTCCTTTTAAATGGCTTAAAGTGTTTAATTGGAATTCGTGAGACAATACACCACAGGACAATATTCAGAAAAGACTTGCAGAAAAAAATTTACATTCATCTTTTGCCCTTGGAATCGACCCTCCAATATAATCAGCAAGAGTTTTAGAACAGTCTATGGATTTCTTTGCATAGTATGCAGTCTAAGGAAATTAACATAACTATGCAGTTCAGTCTTTTGTGGCAGCTTGCATGTTTCTGATATAGAGTTTTTTATGGCTATGAAACTTAGTACAAACTGATATGCTAAAATGAATGTGCTAACTTTGCATGGTTTGTAATTCACTGCTGTTGTTGATATGTCACACACTGCAAAGCATTAATCATGCATGCATCTCTGTTTCACTGTTGTTCTCTGTGAAGTATTTTACAGCGAGAAGAGCAATATGAATGAAGTCTGATATAAAATTAAAACACACAAATCACAAAACCCTAAGAAACAAGATTCTTTATGCTCTATGTTTATTTCCAGACATTTTACTGTCAGGGAACATTAAGTTTTATTGAGCCTTTTATAGCTGAAGTTAAGAAGAAATCAGCAAATCTAGCATTTGAAAGATGATGAGACAGGGCAATAAGAAAGAATGCAAACTATGTTATAAGGATTTCACTGAAATATTAAATCGGTTTCATTTAGTAAATTTAATTAACTAAAGAAAGTTTATAAATACTGTGGTTAATTGTTCTTGTGAAAAAATGCATGTAGCTTTGGCATTCCACTTCCGCACTTTCTTATTATTTGTTCTACCACTGTAGTTACCCAGTTAGCAAATGTAAAATTAAAAAAAAAATGTTTTATAAAAAGCTATTTGTATAAGATACCCTAGCCTTGTTTGTTACTTAGGCTTATAAAGTTTTGCTGTATCATTCATTGAGTTACATATGCACTGCAGTGTCATTATTGTTATAACTCTTCATAAACAGATACTGGAATTAACGAACTCCTCTTAACACATGTAGTAGCAAAGTCCATATTAGCTGATGAAGTCATAGCCATCAGTTAATTAATAGCTAATATATCTTATTAAATTAGATATCCCTATAAGAGAAAATGAAGATCTTAAATGCAGGCATACAATTATTTGTTTTCATTTATATAATGGTATGATTGCTTATGTTGTAAGTGATGGTTTAGTAAAGATGTTTGTTGTTTGTAAAAAGGGGGCAGGAACTGAATAACTTATGTAATGTTGCTTAGGTTATATGATATATAGCAATATATGTGACGCATATTGTTTGTTAAATTTAACTTGTTAATACAATTTGATTACTTTTATATAAATGTAAATGTACCTATGTCACAAGTAATAATTCAATAAAGGTGCTTAAAAAAAAACAAAGTCACAAAAGATCTAGATTGCAGTCTTTCACAGATTTCTCCATGATACAACAATCTTACAGTTAGGTCACACAGGAGTGTTGTTAAAAATATATATTTTGTACTCACACCTTATTCTGCTGTCGCAGCCACCCACTTACAATATAACCATGTACTCTAGCCTCAAAATGCTGCCCTTATTCACTTTGGAAAGGGAAACTTTTTTCAATTATTACCACATAAAATTGTTGTCATAAAAATACTATATTAGAAATACATTTTATATATTTTATAAATGTTATATATAGCTTTCTGTAATTGACATTAGTGTTTAGACAGTTATATACCTTATGTGCTCCATAAGCTATAAAGTTTATGAGAGATGCTAGGAAAACGTGCTCATTTGGTTACGCTGAGCATTTTGAAACACAGCCTTGAGTACATATAAGTAACAGAACTGTAAAGGGCACAACCACATTGTCATGGGGTGCAAGGGGGTGGGGAGGTCACCAGCAAAATCACTTTCTAAAACTACTTCCCCAGGATTTACTATTCCTCCATGCAGGACTAGCGTAGTTCTGCACAGAGGTAGCCATTTAGGAGCAGGATGGCAGTGCACCATGCATAGTAATGAGGCTTGCTGCCTGAACTCCTAATCTTACATGGAGCGTATAAGAGTGCAGGGGGCATGTCTGAGAGCAGAGTTCTAAGAATATACATGTCCCTGCATTGAAGAACAGCAGAAAGGGGTATGAAATGAGCGAGACCACTCATAGGTATCTGCATATCCCCACTAATATTCCCCTTTGTGTACAACAGCATGTAATCCCCAATAAAATGAACAAGCCCTTAATTTTTTTATTTTAAAATCTAATTAAAGCTAACCGTAGGTGCGCAGGTGTACCCATCACATAGCTACAGTTAATGCAGCTAAAATGGCTGAAGAGGATAATGAGGAAGATATAAATAAATGAAGATGCATAGAAATAGTGTAGTGGGCAGAGCATTCACCTTACAAGCAAGCATTCCCAGTTTGAGTCCCACTGCAGCACATTCCATTTTCCATGGCAAAGTATGTTATGACTAATATTTATGTTGAATAACCCACTAAATAACATATATTTATGAACTGGAGTATTGCAGTAAATGCACATGTGAGATGTTAGTGTCATAATGAATAAAGCACAAGTAAGCAGGTTTAAGCACCAATAAGCAGTAGTAAGCATATTTAAGAAGTAGTAAACGGGTTTAAGCCCTTTGTGAGGGGGTAAGCAATGCACACACAGGTTAAGCAATCCTGAAGCTAACTCTCTGTAAGCATATGTAACCGGAAGTTAGCATTGCTTACCCTCGCACAAACACACGCAAAACCACATACAACTGCTCAAAAGTGTCTTAATCATGCTGTATCCAATGGCCCTTGTTCTGCCCAGCAACAAAATAAACAGCCTTTGCAAAGCTCAAACCCAGGACCCTGCACACCACAGCCAAATGATTTACCATTACACCATATCACATATACATAACTCTGATGTTTTCACAAGCATATCATCCAGCCCAGTCATTCAACAGTACAGGAAATGCATTTCAACATGTAGATGTATGTGTGTGTGCATATATATTAATATCTAAATAGATAAAACATGTCCTATATATGTAGATATATATATAAATATATATAAATAAATATATATATATATATATATATATATATATATATATATATATATATATATATATATATATATATATATATATATATGTAGATATATATATATATTTATATATATCTAAAAACATATATACATACAAATGCCTACATCTATAGATATATATGTCTACATCTATATGTCTAAATATATACAGCAAGTTATATATGTGTAAGCAGATGGGAGCATTACAGAATCTTGAAAGCCCAAAATCCTGAGACCAAAATCCTGTAAGTTCAAAGTCCTGAAAATTCAAAATACTGAAAACTCAAAATCCTAAAAACACACAGGATACCAACACTTACTATATTCCAGTACAAGTACATGCAGAAACATATTACCCTTCAACTATATGCAGGGAGGCAAGCCCCCCTGCACACCCCATCTGAGGGACTGTGCCCCCCCACACCCCCTGCTACCTAAATATATCAACTCCGAGATTGCACTTCACTGCACTAAGTGCAATCTTGGAGCTGATATATTTAAGTAGCAGGGGGTGTGGGTGGTGCAGCTCCCCACATGGGGGGTGCAGGGGGACTTGCACTTGTAGAATAGTAATATAGTTTGTGTTTTATTTCTTTCTGTATGTACTTGTGCTGGAATATAGTAAGTGTTGGTATCCTGTGTGTTTTCAGGATTTTGAGTTGTCAGGATAGCTTGGATGCACTGGTCTTTTCTGATGAAGTTTATTTTAAACGACAACGCAATGTGTTTGTTTCAACAAAGGCGTTAATGTTATGGTGATTGTTCTGTGATTAAATACGTGTTTGGTGAACCTGTCTCGAGTATCGGATTGCACTGTGTGGGAACTACATCTGGGCTTGCTGGCGATTTGTGGTTTTGAGTACTTTCAGCAGTTCCTTTTAGTTTATTCGTGGTGGTTTAAGGAGCGAGATGGACGGTTCTTCCACAGTGGAGTCGCGTGGCTCTGATGACGTAGGAGGTATGCGCAAACTAGTTGGGCAACTGACGGAGCTCATCAACATTTTAACTCCACTAAGTCAAGCTGTTTTGGACAACCTGGATGTTCAGCGTTCCAATTATCGATCTAATCAACGACGATTTTCTGGTGGAGGCCATTCAGGAAGGGGAAGGGAACAGGGCGAGCTTATGGATCAAGAGAACAGGATCGGCGACCCTGGAAGAGAGAATTCCTTTCATCCCAGTGCTACACCCCGTATATTTGTGGATGGTAACCTCCATGGGCAGGAGAGACCGGAACGTAACGATAGCAGCAGTAACGCTGTGGATAATCCAGGTACTGTGAATTTTAATGGAGCATCCAATTCAAATATGGACAATTTGGAATGGTTACGCTCCAAGCCACATATTGACTTTTTAGTGAACAATACCAATGCGGTTGGTCTCATGAATGGGACCTACAAGCAAAAGTTGAACAATTTAAACAATTTAATGTATAAATATAGGGCGCTAGTTATAGAAAATGAATATTTACAGGAATGTATTGGGAAAGGTATAGTGCCTAAAGGCCTAAGGGTATTCAAGTTTCCCAATAATGTTTTGTATGGTTCTTCTTATTATAAAGAATTGGTTTCTGTTTTTAACAAATGTGGTTTGGAAATGTTAAAATTGATTATTAAAGAAAATGAGAGAATTATGGATGGTATACAAAACGATATTGAAATTTTGGACCAATGCATTCACAAGGATTTATTGTTCAATGTGCATGAGGAGAAAAATAAATATTTAAATATTAGGAAGAATGTTGAACAGAGATGTAATGACCTCATACAAAGAAAGATTAAAAAGCTAGGGAGAGATTTACATGAATATAATACGGAGAACAGTTATCCTAAACCTCAGGGGACACATAGAATTTATGGAAATTTACATGTAGGGGTTAGTGATGGGAATGGTGAGGAAATAGATAATATGAATCAAGATAGAGTAGAAGAGCATTTGGGAGAAGGAAATGATGAATACGATGAAGCCTTTCCCCCCTTACGTAGATCAGAACGCTTAATTAACAAAAATGGTCCGTATAATGGAAATTTTCAGTGGAGGGGAGGCAGAAGGGGGAGGGGGAAGTATTACTAATCCCTCACCCAGATCTCCCAGTTAGTAATTTAGATATTTGCACTAATGAACACTGCCTTACATGGAATAATTTTAGTATTTACAATTTCAGTAGTCTACCGGTAGTAAAAGAACACTTTACACTTTTTTCCAAGGGCTTAAAATTTATCCCAAACAGCAATGGAGACATGTCTAAAAGCCTTTTAGATATAAAGTTATTTTTAAGGAAAGTGAATTTTAACATAATGTGGCCTTAAACTATACATAATAAGATAGGAAACGGAATGGAAAAGGAAGGATTGAAGAGAAAAAGTATATACAATCCACCATTGCATCCCCAGATTAAGAATTTAGAGAAGGTGATAGAGAAAGAAGTTAGAACGACAAGTTTTAGTAATAAGTATTGTAATAACTTAACCAAGAAGGAAAGAGATCTTTTGTATGAAATCAAGAATAATAAAGAAATAAGAGTAATGAAGCCAGACAAGGGAGGGGGGATTGTATTCATGGATTATATCTTGTATGATAGTAAAATATACACCCAATTATGGAATGAGGACAGGTATAGTATAGTCTCTAGAAATGAGATTAACATAGCCTATCATAGAATAGATACGGCTTTATATGATATGTTACAGGAAGGGTTAATTAGTCCTAGCAGTTATGGGTTTCTGAAAGTTGATAAACCGAGGATCCCGGTTATTTTTGGGATCCCAAAAATCCACAAGAACCCTTCCGACCCCCCTTTAAGACCTATAGTATCAGCCGACGGATCTAAAACCCAGACTCTGGCTAAATATGTTGATGCAAAGTTGAAACCAATATGGACTAATAAAACAAGTATTTTGAAAGACTCTTGGGAGTTATTAAATGACTTAAATGAATGTGGATGGCATGAAAACATGTTGTTCGTAACTATCGATATTGTGGATTTATTTTCCTCGATACCACATGAGGAAGGGAAAAATATTTTGGAAGACACAATATTCACATATGAAGGCTTGAATAGGAATGACAAGCTAGCATGTAATTGGCTTATGGATTTGGTCCTAAGTAATAACTTCATCTACTTTAAAGGAGAGTTCTTCCAGCAGATCCAAGGAGTGGCCATGGGGGCGGCATGTGCCCCCACTTATGCTAATTTAATTTTGGCATCGTGGGAGGAGAAACACATTCTTAATTCCCCTTACAAGGATTGTTGGATATTGTATAGAAGGTTTTTAGACGACATAGTCATTCTTTGGACTGCTGGTAGAGGGCCATTAATGGAATTTCTAGAATATTTGAACTCCACAACCAATTTCCTAAGCTTTACACATACTGTGTCTGACACTAGTTTGATATATCTGGATGTTGAGTTCTACAAAAGGGAAGGACATTATCAAACAAAAGTATATAGGAAACCCACCTATTGCAACTCCTTTCTACATTACACTAGCGGACATCCTAAACACTGTAAAAAAAGTATTGTGAAGGGACAGTTCGTTAGGGGTAGTCGGATGACAAGTCTAGATGAAGATTATTTAAAAGAGTGTGATTTTTTGGAAAGGATGTTTTGGGAAAGGGGTTATCCCAAGGACTTTGTGGAACTAATAAAAATGGAAGTAAGTGAAGGAAGGAAAGATAGGTTCCGTCCGATATATAAAGGGCAGAGTGATAGAATAATCAATCCATCTATAGAACCTTTGAATATGAATAATAATAAGACTGATGAACATACATTATCCTTAGTTTTAGAATACAATGGTATTAATAGGGAAATTAGCAAAATATTCTTTAGAGAATGGGAGAGGTTCGTAGCGCTCTCCGATATAGAAAACATAATTAATATCCCCAAAACTATAATTTATAAGAATTCTAGAAATATGGGGAACATTTTGGAAAGCAAGATCAAAATGAGCACTAAAAACAATAGTAAGAAGGGCACTTATAAGTGTGGGCATTGTGCACAATGTTGCCATATACTTAATGGAGAAGGACATTACATATCTAGTAGAAATAAAATGATCATTAGTCCTGAATATTATAACTGTGACACACAAGGAATAGTATATCTTGCTTTTTGCGAAAAATGTGATGCCTTCTATATTGGGAAAACTGAAAGGGCATTGAGAAAGCGTGTATATGAACATTTCTATGAAATTTCTGTTAAAAAAGAGAGCAATGCTTTATATAAGCACAGTGAAGTTTGTAAAGAATTCAAATTCAAATTTCTAGTTATAGAACATATACAAAAAGATGTTCGAGGGGGGCCATGGGAAACTAGAATAGAATACAGAGAACTTTGGTGGCAAGTAGCATTAAATGCTGACAAACCCCCGGGGCTGAATGATAACATCACTATACTGCCCTTGTTGAAATTAAGGGCAGCTAAGTTATAATAACAATATATATTTTTTACAGCCACCAGAGGGCCCCCATACATAGTTTAAGGATGCATATGCAATAGGAAATTCATATCAAGAATATTTTTGCTTTAGATAGTTTTGTTACAGTATGATTCAAGTTTTATATATTTTAAATATAAAATGACACACAAAGGTTCTACATTTATATTAACTTGTGGTATTCTGACATATGTTTTATACAGTTTGAGTTCACAAAGTGAAACAAAATGGCTTAGGATTTATGTATTTTAACACAATATGAATATCCTGACAATTTAGAATTACATTTAACTACAGTTTTTAATTATAGTTTTTATAAAGTTTTTTAAAAAGTTTTTTAAGAAAAATTTTTTTATGTATATTTATTAAAACAATGTATATTTTGATATTATCTAAATGAATTGTATAAGCTTTTATGAATTTAATTGCTGCTAGGGAACAAATTAATATGAATGAGTCAATGGGGTTTAGTGTTTGGTAATATGCACTATTGCTTTAAATTGAACTAATTGTTTTTTAATGAATGTAATTAGGATTTAATTGATGAGTATATTTAATAGGATAGCTTGGATGCACTGGTCTTTTCTGATGAAGTTTATTTTAAACGAAAACGCAATGTGTTTGTTTCAACAAAGGCGTTAATGTTATGGTGATTGTTCTGTGATTAAATACGTGTTTGGTGAACCTGTCTCGAGTATCGGATTGCACTGTGTGGGAACTACATCTGGGCTTGCTGGCGATTTGTGGAGCTGATATATTTAAGTAGCAGGGGGTGTGGGTGGTGCAGCTCCCCACATGGGGGGTGCAGGGGGACTTGCACTTGTAGAATAGTAATATAGTTTGTGTTTTATTTCTTTCTGTATGTACTTGTGCTGGAATATAGTAAGTGTTGGTATCCTGTGTGTTTTCAGGATTTTGAGTTGTCAGGATTTTGAACTTTCAGGATTTTGGTTTCAGGATTTTGGTCTTCAGGGTTTTGGGCTTTCAGGATTCTGTACCGGTCCCAAGCAGATATATATAATTATGTAGGTATATACGGACATAGTTAGATTTATGTAATATATATATATATATATATATATATATATATATATAGGCATATATGGACATACATCTGTAGATAACAATGGGTAAACAACAAAAACATATATATCCACATGCACCATTAATGGGGTTAAGAGGCCCCAAACAATATACGTCTTATACGAATAGGTATACCCCCCCAGCCAAACATGTCCGCCCTACAATACACTACCAAGTGTTACAGATCCCATAACCAGGACCTGACACAACATGGGCATCCCTAGGATACATATGCACAGACACATATATGCAGATACAGATATACATATATCTCTCTATATATATACTTCATAAGATCGACAGAGCATTTGATCGACATTCATTTGGTCTACAGCTCATTTGGTCGACAACCAGTATTCAAGGCAAAAACCTGGGATTTGCCCCTCTCCCCAATGTTGTGCAACCCTGGAGTTGATATATATAGATAAGGGGGTGGGGGGCACAGTCACCCCACATTGGGGGGTTGTGCGGGGTGAAGCCCCCCACCTATTTACATTTAAAATGTTTAGTTTTTGTTGTATTTTCATGTTTTAAATAGAAATAGGTGGGGGATTTCACCTCCCACACCCCCCACACCCCCCAATGTGGGGGGCTGTGCCCCCACACCCCCCTAACTATATCAACTATATCAACTCCAGGTCGCACAACATTGGGGAGGGGGGCAAATCCCTGTTAAGTGCCTTGAATACTGGCTGTCGACCAAATGAGCTGTCGACCAAATGGATGTCGATCAAATGGTCTGTTGATCTTATGAAATAGACCCATATATATATATATATATATATATATATATATATATATATATATATATATATATATATATATATATATACATATATACATACATATAGATATATAAGTAACTACACATACACACGCAGAGATATGTATAGTAAGATACATATGTAGTAGGTGCACACAATATGGAACAACCACTATTCCTACAGTTACCACCTTATCAAATGGAGACTGTATGAGCCACCCATATAAATGACAATCATTGCCTGCAACATATACCCACAGAGAAATCAAAGGATATAACACCACACACAGGTTTGCATAAATGGGAAAGCTTTATTTGTGTACTATTAGTTATATATGCCATGTGGTATAGCTGTTTAGACACGGATATCCACATAAACTGAGTAATGCAACTGTGAAACAGTTATACTAATACAGTAGTCTGGAAAAGTTAACAAATGTTGCTGTCCAGGCCAAGGCCATCAAGTAGTACAATTGTAAAGACAGACTGGGCCACAGGATACCAAACAATCAACAGTAAGTCATGCAGATGTATAGTTCAGCAGCCTTTATCTACACCATGTAGACAATCCCTAGGGGGGTAAGGACCCTCAGTAGACACAATGGGATGTAACTGTTACATAACAAGGCACGACTGGTACCATCACAAGCACACTGTCAAACAGAACAGTCTGTATGGCAGATGGCAGTAGGTCTGCATTTAACCAAGGTGGAATGTATGGTAATGTACATCCATATACCTTAAGGCAGCTTACCCCTGATGATCTTCAGGACTTTGGGCTTTCAGGATTCTGTAGCGTTCCCATATACATATATGTATATATAGATACATGTATATATAGATATACATATATGTGTATAGATATATGTATATATAGCTATATATGTATGCACATCCTATGTGTACAGATATGCCTAGTTATGTTGGTTTACATGTACATATCAATAACTATATGTGCATACATATCTATTCTGATATACCTAATACTGTTAATATATGTGTAGATATCCATATGTATATGTGCATATGTGCCTCTATCTGTATATGTGCAGACATATATTGCTCGTATATGTATATATCTGGGAGTTTATTTGTATAGCTAGGTACATATACATATCCATCTATGTATGTCGATATGTATATGTGTATGTCTATATAGATATCTGGATAATCATATGTACATATATCCTCACCATATGTCCTGAACATGGAGTGTAGCCCTACCTCAGACCTTATGGTCCCAACTTTGTAGTGCAAGGGAATGTCAGGTATGTATAGCAGGTATATTTGCAGACTATTGCTACTGTAATAGGGAGTGTCTTCACAGACATGGTGTGTGTGTGAGGTCACATCCACATTTAACATGTGCACCATTGGCTACTGACACACATCCGAAGCACATCATAGTACAGTACCACTGCTAGCACGTAATGCTCCTGTGGACTACAGCAAGGATAATGGCTAATATATGTGGACAGTCTGACACACTCTGGACAGTCCATAGGTATACACATAATCCCTTAATGCAGGACATATGGACCAGTTCTGACAATGTGGGTGTCAACAGCCATGTAGATGAGTATAACATGTAACTGCTGGTATACATATGCCCCCATAGGTTATGCATTCACACATCCCTGCCTGTCCTGCCACATACTAACTGCTGGTACAGAGGTGCCATGGCCACATACTACCCATTAGATATTGACATACATCTGTACAGCATCCCACTGCTCTGTCTGACATACATGACTGTTATGGTGGCCCGGCGGCAGTACATCTGGCAAGTATCTGGAACATTACATCTCACTGGGTGAGTACACTAAGCTGCTAGGCACGTCACAAAGCACTGTGCAGGCTACAGGCAGACCAGCTCAACACTGGAATACATTTCCTATGAGGGAATGCACATGTACCTGCATATATAGCAGGCTCTACAGGCATGCCACAGCACAGAGTAACATGCACCTATGTGAAAGGGTGAAAGTGCATAACCACAACCAATGTGAACACAGCCACAGCCACATATGGTATGCTAGCGTATTATTACAGTATATGGACTATCTGTTCAACACCAACCTCATATGTGCCACTCACACACTAACCCTACATATACTGGGCCACTACACAGGGTGCTCCAATGTCTGTCTGTGGTATGGGACATGTGCGTGTATGACCCTACAGACATGTCAGCTGATAGGGTAACATACAGTGGAGCAGCATGTAACATCAGATAGAATAGGACCAAGAACAATGACATCTACCACAGTCTGTACACAGGCCAAGGTACATATTAACAATACACACACTGCTGACAATCACTATAAGTACATAGACCTCAGTATTGTACACACAAGCACAGAATTTCCAGGTTATGTCATCAAATATACCCCCTACTATACATAACATGTGTAGCAGTCTGATATCTCACTGACTTATCAGATATGATGTCACTAATTATGGTGTACAGCACATATGCACCCCTTACTGCATGACATATGTTTTACAAATGGTTATTAATAATAAGCGGGGTGGTGATAGAATGAATCATTTGGAGTCAGTTGAATTATGTTGGATTTTTAGATTAAGAGCGCATGTAGAACCAGGTCTGAATCAGTTTGTTAGTATTAAGTCTGCTTTAGCGGCAAGCCAATAGATGTATGGCAGACAGCAGCTTTTTAACCATGTTACTATGTGGTTTTTATACATAACATTACACTCACATAGTTTATTGTGAGGTTTTTATTTTATTTTATTTTATTTCATTTTATTTTATCTTATGGTTATGCATGTACTTACCATTGATTTTCTATCATTGCTCAGGTAATTAGCATAGCAATATAACTTGATAAATTAATAGAAAAAGGGGTTCTTATCTTTTTATGCTTGTGAACAAGTTTTAAATATGATGTGAAGACACTGTATGAACTGAAAGATTCAACAACTAGAAAGTCACAATGGATTAACTAGCTTATTGATGGCTTTATTGACTATTTAAATGTGTTAATTAATTAATTCATGATGTAATGGGTGTATATATATACATCTTGAAATTCAGTGGGTTTTGAAATCTGATGAAGCGTGCCTGGTAGCATGTGAAAGCGCTTATTATTTTTATATTTGTAATAAATTCTGTGCATGTTATACTTCGTGGTGGTCCTCTCTTGTTGTTTTTGGATATTTGGAGTTTTACTTCTGCAAGTGGACCTTTGGACGGCAGCAGTACTTTTATTTTCTGCATGACATATGTACAAAAGTTGACAGGGTTGTGGCTGGAGGCACATGCACAGGGCCAGTATTGACATGTTGCTGTGATAACCTCATGCATTTACTGTTGTAACTGGGTTTGCTGCAACATATGTTCTATGAGGGATATGAAGTCAGTAACTCTCACCATATACAGACTGCAATCCTCACACTACCTTCTGCAGTTCACAGATTGGTGCGCTGTGGGTAACACCTGAAACAAAAGGTACCACACACTGGCCAGTCTGCAGATGATCCTACAGATGGGTGTTCCCTCATAAACATAGCACTGACATTTCAGGTTTGAAAACATGTAGGACAGCCATATCCTCACACACCCTGTTAAACCACCATTACCCCAAATGCAGTATAGCAGCACTTACAGTCTGTAGTCAGGTCAGGCACATCCCCCTCCTATGTGTTGGCCTGTTTCCACAGTGTATGTTGTTAGAGGTAAATCCCCAATCCATCTGATATGCTGTTTGCCAAAAAACAGATCGAGTTCCTGCTCACAGTGAATGAAAGGCCCAACACCAACATGATGTTCCTAGATATTGGTGTGTGTTTCCATGCAATTGGCTATGGGAATGTTACCACAGCTGTTCCACATACAATCAGCTAGAGGAGGGCTGCAATTCATGCAGAGGCCATCAGTTGATCCTGAGCATCACTTAAAATACACATGCTGCTGCCTAAGCAATGCAGGTGTAAGTCTCCACATCCACCAGAGAGAGAGGGAGAGAGGCAGACAGAGGCACAGAAAAGCCAGGGTTGGTGGGAGAGTAAAACTTAAGCATGTTTGTGTCACACACCTACCAATACAGGGTATCAAACCCCTGACAACTATGTAGTGCTATCACATGTCCATGCATTTTGTGGATGCGCCTCATAGGTTACATGTTGGGGAGCACTCAGAACGTATATGTGATGGTGAGTGACATCTGTAATAGGGATATGGTAGCTATGTGGTAGGTGTAGTACACGTGCCTGTCTGCATGAACAGGTGTCAGCGTCAACACAGTCACACTCTCACAGGGACGCACACACATTGACACACTTTGCAGGGCCAGAAATACAACTCATCACTAGTGGGATTGCCACAACACAGTACTGTGCCGGTATCACATGCCCCACAGAGGTCATACGGAGGTTATATGTGCAAAGGGTATGTGGAGGTGTCTGTCATCAGACAGCATGCTTCAGAATGCCAATGGGGGTTATAGAGATTGTGAATGTGGTCATATGCATCATACACCAAACACACAGACACAGGTGCCAGTACTGACATGCATGAGTGCACTGCTTCATGGGTGTGTTGTGGTCGATGGTGCCAGATGGCTATACAAGGCTAGGTAATGGGTATACCTTGGCATCAGGGCACATGACACTGGTCTGCAATGTGGCTCAGGGGTGTAGTGTCTAGAGTTGCCCACACAGGTGGGTATTGTATTCACCATCCAGTCACCTGAGTGACTACTGCTGTGCATTGCTTGCCATGTATGTGTTCCTTAGTCCATATGGACAGTGTCTGGGATGTGAACACCTCACACATGCATCTACAGTGACATGTGGAACTGTACCTGGGGTGTCTTGCCCATGTTGTGTACACAGAGTGTTATCATCAGATGTGCCAGTCCTGGCCTCATGTGGCGGGAACTGTTAATGGACAGCAGGTTGACCATGCACCTATACTGATAGCATGATACTGGTATCCCCTGGTGTCAGTGGCATCTGTCCATACAGGGCTTCTGTGTCAGGCATGGTATGTCCTTTGTGGGTCACATTTGATGGCATCACAGGTGTTGCAGGTGTCCAGTGGGGGACATGGGGGAGGTGCACTGTTGGCATGTACAAGGCTATTGGACTGATGGACAGGTGCTATGTCCTCTGTAGCCCACTGCAATCACACCATGGTTACTATCAGTGGGCAATATGCAGGGTACTAACAACATAGTGGCTGTTGCCTATGCAAGTGTGTGTGTGTGTGTGTGTGTGTGTGTGTGTGTGTGTGTGTGTGTGTGTGTGTGTGTATGAGACATGGGTTGAGAGTGTTCCCTGGGTAATACAAGGGTTGCTAACGTTGTTCAGCTAGCATTGATGTCACATTTATGGGTAAGGATTTGCACCCCAGCCTCTCGGCTATTTCTCATCTGTTATCCCTGTATGGTGGACATTGTGACATATACATGGCCCACCATATAAGACGTTTGCAAAGCCCACTCCACAATGAATCCAGTTGATACACACTCACAACCGCCTCCACACAGGATACGAATGACACACACACACACACACACACACACACACACACACACACACACACACACACACACACACACACACACACACACACACACACACACACACCGTGTCATGTCTGGGATAAGAACTCCTACCTAACTAGTATATTACACTACAGGACTATGTTGTTATAGGACAAGCCACAATGATCACTAGAGTACTCCTTCCCCAAAGGTGTATTTCAGAGTGAATGACATCAGCAGGATTGCCAAAGTAGGACATTTGAATTGTACTGAGTGTGACTAGACTAAAATGCATTGCTCCTTACACAGACACAGAAACACACACAAAATGTCCACAACAGGCATGTGTGTGAATAGAACCCCTACCAGAGTTCTATATCACACTACAGCATGATGCTGTTATAGGATGCATCACAGGGCTTGCTGGAGTGCCCCTTCCCCAAAGGTGTATTTCACAGTGAATGACATCAGCAGGATTACCAAAGTAGGACATTTTAATTGTACTGAGTGTGACTAACCTAAAATGCATTGCTCCCTACACACACACAGGCACAATTGCCAAGCCTGGGATTAGAACTTCTACCTAACTATTTTATCACACTACACCTGTATGAAGTTATGGAATGTGCTACAGAGATTATTGGGCTACAGCCTTCCCAGAGGTGTATTTCTAGGTGGATGACATCAGCAGCCTTACCAAAGTAGAGCATTTGAATTGTAGGGAGTGTGACTACCCTAAAAAACATTGCTCTCTACACAGACAGACAGGCACACACACACACACACACACACACACACACACACACACACACACACACACACTTGCCAAGTCTGGGATTAGAACTCCTACCTATTTTATCACACTATAGCAGTACGCAGTTATGGGGCGTGCTACTACAATTACTGGGCTACAACCTTCCCAGAGATGTATTTCTATGTGTATGACATCAACAGCCTTACCAAAGTAGAGCATTTGAATTGTAGGGAGTGTGAATACCCTAAAAAGCATTGCTCTCTACACAGACAGAGACAGACAGACAGACACAGACACACACACACATACACACACACACACACACACACACACACACACACACACACACACACACACACACTTGCCAAGTCAAGGATTAAAATGCCTACCTAACTATTTTATCACACTACAGCGGTACATAGTTATGGGATGTGCGACTGCGATTACTGGGCTACAACCTTCCCAGAGATGTATTTCTAGGTGGATGATATCAGCAGCCTTACCAAAGTAGAACAGTTGAGTTCTTGGGAGTATGACTACCCTAAAAAGCATTGCTCTCTACACAGACAGACACACACACACACACACACACACACACACACACACACACACACACACACACACACACACACACACAGTTGCCACTGAGATTACTGCACTACAACTCTCTCAAAGGTGTATTTCACAGTGGATGACCTCAGCAGGTTTGTCATAGTAGGGCTATGGGGAGGGCAGTGTGTGTGTGTGCATGGGCCATAACCCATTCATCTACAGGTTGACACACCAGATGTGGGCACACACAGTGTCATATTTCACAGGTACGTTGTTAGAGAAATATGTATTAGAAGCTAAAAGAGTTAACACATTTCATTCTATTTTATGTACAGCTTAATTCTGTATGAAATTATAAGATGATTTTTTCAAACCACAGTATGCTTTCTGAAACTGCAAGATGCACCCTGACCTAGTATTTGCTAGCACAGCAAAATTCATGTTTATGCCTTTTGGAAATGTACTGAGAAGCCGGTGATTATCTGCTAGGTCAGGAAAATGAATGAATAGTGTATGAATAGAACAATACTGTTTTCTATAATATGATTAAATATGAACAATCAGCTCTGTTTGTGTTATGAGAACATGCACAGCTGCGGAAAAGAAGAGATACATGAAACAAAAGACTGCTTGAAGAATCTGTACTTGCTTTGTGCTCGAATTAGCTATAGTACCTTGAATGGTAACATAACATAGTGGGAAGCTGTATCTAACCTGTGGTCACCAAGGCCACGTTGTTTTTCTTAGGAAGTTTTTCATAAAATTGATAGTGCAAGCAGAAAATCATGGACAAACAGCTGCTATGAAGTAATGATGTTAAAACTTGTGATCTGTTACGTCAGCTTGGTAGGCAATGTCTTGTTAGAAAATGTATAAAAATGACCTTACTTCCTGATTTTAATTAGACAAACTCTGTATTAACATGTTTTTGTCTCCTTGCTGCAAGATTAAAGTGCCTTAACCTGAACCTGCCATGTAGTGATCATTTTGAAGTTTATTTTTCCTTTGACAGATTGGTCCTTCAGACTGGAAACTCTCACTCTAGCTCAGGTCAGATGGGCCTGGTGGCATGAAACCATACAGGGAAGAGGCTACATCGGTTCTTCTGCTCTGAAAGACCTCCGACTGAATTGTCGTTCAAAAGAGGCCAGCCACTGTTTCTGATCTGTGATTGGAAGACGAGTCAATGGTTCCAGCAGTGAGACGATCAATCACGGAGGCTCAGGTAAGGAGGAATTTACCTTTTCTTTGTTTCAGATCAGGGACTTGTTACAGTATTTGTTTTTGTCAGGGAGATTTTATATAAATCAGGGACAAAAAAGATTGCTGTCTTGTCATAGATCAGGGAAACAGGATAGGTAGGCAGTTATTCTAGATAAACTGTGAAAAGAAATCATGGTCCCATGTGATAAGAAGGGTTACATAACAATTTTTAACTAAGTTAAGACAACATGGGAAATAAGTGCACAAAAAGATCCCGAGATCCGCCATTAACTGAAGACGAGAAATACATGCAATTACAGTGTGCCGATAACATTAGGTACTATACAAAATGGGTTAATAAATACAAATTTGATGGCAAATTAGACAAACCTTCACTTATCAAACTTGTCAAACAACTTAAAACAGATGCAAAAGGTCAGGTAAAAAAGCAACACCAATTGGGAGTTCCTCAGACACACAGGTGGCTTGAGGAAGCAAACCGCAGGGAACAAACGATTAAAAATTCAAAAGCAATGTTTTTAGACAAAGAAGACACTAGTCTTGTAATGGCATCAGCCCCTCCGCCCCCTCCGCTTCCCTTACCAGAATATGAAGTGAGTGGACAAGCTGATCCACCTCCGCTATACCTAACTGTCCCTGCGAAATCAAAACCGTTTGTCAGAGATCGTGTCGAGACTAGGTCTCAAACATGTAACTTAAAAGGGGATATTGAATTGTATGAAATAAATAAAAATTTACAAGCTATGAGTGAAGAAGCGATATGTCCACTCATAGAAGTATCAAATCCACAGGCAGGACAAGCAGGACAGGATCCAACTCTTCTAGTGTACAGACCGTGGACACCGGAAGACATCCAGAAAGCCACAGAGGGAATTCTCCATCCAAAAGTTAATTTTAGAAAATTCCTAGAAGACTTACAGGGCATGAGGTTAAGTTACCATTTAAATGGAGAAGAAGTAGAGAAAGTAGTCAGACAAATCGTAGGTCCAGATTGGCACATGATCAGTGGCAACTGGAATCCCCGTGACACAGAACATAAGCCACTCCCACATAGCAACGCAGAGCTGGATAACAGAGTGAAAGGTCTGACAGACCGAATCTCTGAGAAATGGAAGCCTAGGGCTGACTGGACTTTCATTAATCAATGCATCCAACAGGAAGGTGAAACTGTTGACAGATATTATGCTAGATTATTAGAGTGTTTTAATAACCATTGTGGAATGCAGGTACCTGAAGACCAAACACATGATTCCCCATATGAACAACAACTAAATAATGCATTTTTGAAGGGTAGTATTGCACCCATAAGTAGCTTCATTACAAACACATGGTAGAACATCGTACGAGTAGATTACAGTAATTACTTGAATATGCAAGACATGCTGAAAGGCATTTTAATAGCAAAAAGAAAAAGAAAACTCAAGTATTCGCAGTAGAAGATGGAGCAGAAGTCTTTGTAGTACAGTCCAGGAAGAACGGTAAGAAAAATGCCAAGGGAAACAAACAATCTGATAAGCGATCAGAGGCGTTTGAAGAGAGAAAGAAAAGGGGTGAATGTTTTAAATGCGGAAAAAAGGGACATTTGGCAAGGGATTGCAGGAAAAACAAAAAGGTAGCCACAGAGGATAAGGAGGGTGAGGACTGACTATATGATAGTCAAGAATCACTAGAAGGGAATAACTAAGAAAAGACAAATGCAAATGTGATAGAAGGAGTAGAGAATGTGATAGAAGAAATAGAGGAAGTACAAGAAATCACAGATGGTGAAGAAAATGAAATTTTGGACTTGGCATTATTGAGCCTAGAACTCTATTTAGCAGACGCAAAACCGGAAGTTACACTTCTGGTAGAGGGGAGGGAAGTTAAATTCCTGTGTGACTCAGGGGCTTCACGGACCCTGATACATCCTTCCAAACTACCAGAAAATTCAGAATCACTCGATTGTATATTAGTAAAAGCAGCTAATGGACAGCTGTATCGGGAGCCACTCTCCCATAGCATAGCAATAACTGACCCTGTTTCAGGGATGACCCAGAAGAGCAAAATTGTCGTTTCTGCAAAATGCCCAGTAAATCTTTTGGGCAGAGACCTTATGCAGATATTTGGCATAGCAGTAGTTCCAACTATGCAGGGTATGGAAGCACAGCGACAAATGGATAATTCTGTGGTGCGACCAGAAGGCGAAACATTTTATTGGTACAGCCAGGACTTGGTTACGACTGGTCCAGGGGCAGTAACCGAAGAATTGATGAACGTAGCCATCAGTAAATCCCCCTCCCTTGACACTGATAAACAGCATTTGTTGCATTGTACTCTATATTACCGTAGCATACCAGGACCTGATAAAGAATATGAGCAAGAACTGTTTAGAAACCATGCTAACAGATTAGTATTGCATAATCTGTACTGGGACACAGAAGGGAACAGTGTAGTTAGCTGTTCATTGCCCCAGGAATTCCTAGCACTTTATAAATCTAATCGATTAAAACATGTTAGTTTAACAAAAGACAAGAATGTGAAGTGGGCAGACCTAGGAGAAAAAGTCACAAGGTGGGAAAAACAGACAGCATTAGAACTGTCAGAACAGGGAGTACAAAAGCAGAAGTTGAATTGGATAACACAGACACACCCAGCTGTGCACTTGCAGGCAAGTGAGGACAGCTGAGTAGCACTCTTACTAGAGGAAGAAGAAAAAGCCTTACGAGGCATATCAGAGACTCTCTGGTCAACAGGGAAATCAGATGTAGGACTTATTCATACAGCAGGACCAGTTACTATCACGCCAAAGTCAGCATTTAGACCTCAAAAGAGACAGTATCCCTTAAGGAAGGATGCAGAAGTAGGAATCAAACCTATAATAACAGCCTTACTTAAGGAAGGAGTATTGATAGAATCTCCCGATTCACCATGTAATACACCCTTATTTCCTGTTAGGAAAGCAAATGGAGAATGGCGTATGGTCCAAGATTTACAAGCTGTAAATGACGCAGTTATACCTAGAACAGCTACGGTGCCAGATCCACACACCTTATTAAATGATTTGAAACCTCAACAGAAGTATTTTTCTGTGGTAGATATTAGCAATGCATTTTTCTCAATACCGATACACCCTGACAGCCAACATTGGTTTGCATTTACATTTCAGGGGAAAAGGTATACATACACGCGACTACCACAGGGATATTGTGAGAGTCCAACAATATTCGCACAGGAAATGGCAAGTAACTTGGCGGGATTTATCGCACCGAAAGGCAGCCAGATTTTACTTTATGTAGATGACATTCTGCTGGCAGCCCCCACCCAGCAAGAATGCAGAGAAGATACCATAGCATTATTACAATTTCTAGCCACTCAAGGACACAAAGTTAACAAAAACAAACTGCAGCTTTGGAAAAAACAGGTTAAATACCTGGGATATGTAATATCCAAAGAAGGCAGAATATTAGATGAAGACAGGAAAACAGCAATATTACAAGCACCCAAACCGACTCCCAAGAAGGAAATGATGTCCTTCCTAGGTACGACTAACTTTTGTCGGAGTTGGATTCCAAACTATTCCTTGGAGTCTGCTCCACTGACCAACTTAATATACAAGAAGCCTATGACAGCACAAGATTCATTACACTGGACACCAGAAGCAGAATTAGCTTTCTGCAAATTGAAACAACTGATAGCATCCTCATTAGTTTTAGGATTACTGAACTATCATAAACGATTTTTCCAAACTGTAGATTGTAAGCAAGGCTATATGACATCAGTGCTAACACAGCAACATGGGGACAAACAACACCCCATAGCTTACTATTCATCACAGCTAGACCCAGTGGTGCAATCCTTGCCCCACTGTGTACAAGCAGTAGTCACAGCTGCAATGGCAGTACAGGCTTCAGCCTCAGTTGTGTTATTCCACCCTCTCACATTGAGAGTGCCTCATGCATGCAGTCGCGATTATTTTACTGGAAGAAAAAATGGCATATATTTCTCCTGCTAGGCATCTTTCCTGTATAACTATACTGCTGAACCAACCTCATATGACAATTGAACGATGCACAACTTTAAATCCATCAACCTTGCTCCCAACCCCTGCAGATTGCAAACCACACTGCTGCCTGCAGGAGATTGAGAAAAAGACACTGTCTAGAAAACATCCCACGGATGTTCCCTTGGATGATGTCGAGGTGACATACTATGTGGACTGCTCGTGCAAAAAGGGTCCTACAGAACAGAATCTAGTAGGGTATGCAGTAGTTTCTGATACTGAGATTTTAGAAGCAAAGTCTTTACCACACAACTTATCTGCACAAGCAGCAGAATTGATTGCTTTGACAAGGGCATGCACCTTGGCAAAGGGTAAATGTGTGAACATTTTTACTGACAGCCAGTACACTTTTTCTACTGTACATGTTTTTGCGCAACAGTGGAAAAATAGAGGAAAGATAACATCTACTGATAAACTGATTAATCATGCGCAATTTATTTTAGATTTGTTAGAATCTATTCAGTTACCTCAAAAAGTAGCTATTTGTAAATGCGTAGCTCATACCAAGCAACAGGACAGGATTTCAAAAGGTAATGTGAGAGCTGATACAGCTGAAAGCAGGCAGTTTCAGCTTCAGAAGTATTTTTTTTTGAGGGAGGAATTACAACCTTCTGAGATTTTAGATTTAGAAATGTTAAAAACAATGCAGACACTTACTACAAATTTAGAAAAACAAAAATGGATAAAACAAGGAGCAATTCTTGAGAAAGGACTGTACATCTTCAAAGAAAGAAAACCAATTTTACCGTCTAACTTGTTTAGATATTCAGCTTTGTTGAGCCATGGGCAATGCCATGTCTCAACAGGGGGGATGGTACAGTTAGTGAATCGAGTGTTTACAATGTATGGATTTACAAACTACACAAAAAATTTTTGCGCAGCATGCCATGTTTGTAACAGGCATCATGCACAGGGGGCACTGAAGCCTAAGCAAGGGAGTTTCCCTACACCACTGTACCCGTTCCATACTATCTGTATGGATTTCATAGAACTAAACAAATGCGAAAATAAAAACTACTGTCTTGTCGTTATAGATATGTTTTCCAAATGGGTGGAAGCTTTTCCGACCAAAAATCCAGATGCAGCTACTGTTACAAAAGTCCTCGTTAAAGAAATTATTCCTAGATTTGGCATACCGGAAAAGATCTATAGTGACAATGGCACACAATTTGTAAATCAAACCATACAACAATTGAGCCATTATTTCGGGATTTCCTTGAAAAACCATTGTGCATACCACCCCCAATCTGCAGGATTAGTAGAGAGGCATAATGGAGTTCTGAAAAATAAGCTTAGGAAATTGATTAATGAGACACAGAAGAACTGGGTGCACTGTCTGCCTCTGGCACTGTTGAGCATGAGGACTGTTCCAAATGCAAAGGGATTAACTCCTTTTGAAACACAGTTTGGGAGGGCATATTATATACCTCAGTGGAAACCTCTCATGCCTGCAGACCAGGAGGCTGACAGTTCACTTGCAGAGTATATGAGGAGACTTCTAAATAACAAACAACTTCTGCAGTTAAATTCTGTTTCAGATAAAGAACAGACCAGACCATCGGAAGCAGTAGTACAACCAGGAACTTGGATCTGGGTGAAGGTCGTGAAAAAAAGAAATTGGAGTTCTCCAAAGTGGGAGGGACCATACCAAGTTTTGCTGGCATCACCCACTGCGGTCAAGATAGCTGAACATGTGCCCTGGATCCATTTGATGCACTGCAAACTGGTCAAGAACTTTGAACTGGACAAAAACGTTGTTACTGTTACACAACGAGAACAAAATGACCAGGTATAGAGTAAACAGGGATGCAGAACAACCTCAGAAAAATTGCATGATCATCCTGTTAGCTATACTGGTAACAATAATCTTTTTGCTGTGGCCTTTCCTTTTTTCAGCCACACGAGTTGAACTGAACAAACGTGATGCGTTAATCATAGACTGGCACCCAAACTTTAACACTTACCAAGCAATTAAATATGTGTATGATGAGACTTTTAATGTTTCGAACTGCTGGATTTGCACAGCTATACTGACAGCATACGTGGGATTATTGATGACTGCTGTCCCCCTAGGGGTCAATGAGACCTGGGAAAATTTGATTTTTGATACTACACCTGTAAAATCACAAGAGAAAATAGCATTGTACCTACCTGTTACACAAAAAGGAATTGTATGTTTTTATAAAAATGACACTATTCAGGTAGGTTGGAGCAATTGCAATGTGACTGTTTCTTATAAATGTTATATTAAGGCTAATAAGGTAGAAACTATTTGTGATACAAACTATGACTCATATCTTGAGAAAATGCAAAAAACTGTTAGTGAAATACAGCATAATCCTGTTCTTTTGAAGCAACTTTCTATCATTGATAAGAAAATGTTTCAGGCAGGGCAAGCATATATCAATACTAAAGTAGAGAATTGTTATTTTATTTGTGGTAAAATGGCATACAAATGGCTACCTGAGAATTGGTCCGGCAGTTGTTTTTTGGGTTACCTGGTTCCGGCCATACGACACACTGCAGCTTTGCCTCGAGGGAAAATTTGAAACGTCAGAGAGGTCAGCAGTAAACCTGGAAATCCAATCAAGAGACCTGAGAATCCAGTGGGAGGAATCGAAGCAGGATGGAGAAATCATAATTCCGTGAAAAAAAAAGATAAACTGACACACATGGACTTGAGTGACACTATTATATCATGGGCAGGCATAGCCCCTGCATATGGCACAGTGAAATCGATTTGGGAGCTGAGAAAACTGTCCAAACTTCTCGAAGTTATGAGCAATGCAACTTTTTCTGCTCTCGAATTAATGACTGATGAACTGAACGCTATGAGAACTGTGGTGCTTCAAAACCACATGGCTCTCGACTTCACCCTAGCGGCGAGAGGTGGTACGTGCGCTTTAATCAAAGAAGAATGCTGTTTGTATATTCCTGACAACCAGCATGAGATAAACGACCATCTTGAGGTGATCCAGCAAGTGTCGGCCATGACCAAACCAGGCCCAAACCCTCTGACGGACTTTTTCCAGAATTTGTTTGGGGGTTAGGGTTCCATCCTAATGAACATCCTGTTTGCCATTTGTGTGGGATTACTCCTATTAGGAGCATGCATTTGTTGTGGCATTCCTTGCATGAAAAAGTTAATCAAAGATTTTATAGACATATCAGTTTCTGAGACTTTGTATCAAAGTACTGAAATTGAAGAGTTGTTGAAAACTGAAATGCTTTCATAAGTCTAAACTAAATGACTCTCTTAACTGCAAATCTGAAATGGAAGAGGTTAGGAGAAGAAGCAAACTGTTTATGCTTTTGAAAATAGAATAAAAAGTATTAACAGGGGGGAAATGTTAGAGAAATATGTATTAATATATATACGTTTAGTGCTTATTAGAAGCTAAAAGAGTTAACACATTTCATTCTATTTTATGTACAGCTGAATTCTGTATGAAATTATAAGATGATTTTTCAAACCACAGTATGCTTTCTGAAACTGCAAGATTCACCCTGACCTAGTATTTGCTAGCACAGCAAAATTCATGTTTATGCCTTTTGGAAATGTACTGAGAAGCAGGTGATTATCTGCTAGGTCAGGAAAATGAATGAATAGTGTATGAATAGAACAATACTGTTTTCTATAATATGATTAAATATGAACAATCAGCTCTGTTCATGTTATGAGAACATGCACAGCTGTGGAAAAGAAGAGATACATGAAACAAAAGACTGCTTGAAGAATCTGTACTTGCTTTGTGCTCGAATTAGCTATAGTACCTTGAATGGTAACATAACATAGTGGGAAGCTGTATCTAACCGGTGGTCACCAAGGCCACGTTGTTTTTCTTAGGAAGTTTTTCATAAAATTGATAGTGCAAGCAGAAAATCATGGACAAACAGCTGCTATGAAGTAATGATGTTAAAACTTGTGATCTGTTACGTCAGCTTGGTAGGCAATGTCTTGTTAGAAAATGTATAAAAGTGACCTTACTTCCTGATTTTAGTTAGACAAACTCTGTATTAACATGTTTTTGTCTCCTTGCTGCAAGATTAAAGTGCATTAACCTGAACCTGCTGTATATTGATCATTTTGAAGTTTATTTTTCCTTTGACATACGTGTATACAGTTGCTAGATGACTACTTCCTTGTACAGTCATGTTGCACAGCTAGCACTTGCACCACATAGTCTATAATGCTGACAGATACCAGTGGCTAGTATCTACAGTGAGTGACATCTGAACCACATGTGGTTGTGGCCCTTTGTCTGTGTGCTGGGTGGGACAGACCTGGATGGATCCTTGTCACAGTCACCCTCTTTCACACATCTATGTACATCTACCTTTGACTTATTATAGTGTGCTGTCCTTAGATATATGTCTGTATTCCTATCCAGTGTGTGTGCAAAGCATGAGTGGTGCATACTGAGGAGTATCTGCACTAACATCTGCAGCTGCTAGATATGTCTGGTCTACTGGTGTTTGCAGACATGGCTTTCATTTGTTTAAGTGTGTGAGCATGCCCAGTATGACCTGTCAGTATGTTGTTGACTGACATTGCCTTCATTTCTCTAAGTGTGCGAGCATGCCCAGTGTGCCCATCTGTATTGAATGTATGGATCAAGTCCAGCTTTGTGTTATACACCTACAGGTAGCATACTGTTTCTGCGTGGTATCCGTTGATCATTTGGCATTGACTGTTACTACATTTCTACATAGAACAGGGGTAGCACACCTGACTATTTCTACGTCTATACAAGATTGGGAGGGCACACCTGACTGTTATTACATGACTACGTAGGATGGGGGGGGGGCACACCTGAAACTTGTATACATGTGCTATGACTGTACTGGTATGTCAGGTACTCCATTTCATTCTGTATTCTAAGGTAGCATGCTGACTAGAGGCATACCAGTGTACAACAGATCTTAGCTTTGATTTACCTACATATTCGTTTCTGACTTCCTACCCTTCAGAACTAACGTCCCACTGCCTGACCTGCTGTGGTCTGTCTGTGTAGGTCTGGGGAGGTGGTTACCCATAGGCATCATTCAGAGCCCATAGCACAGCCTTTGTTTGTGTTTGTCTACACCTGTCTTGTTGGCTGTGACTGTTGTCGGGTATGTGAACCCCCCTCACTGGCATGTATGAGTCACTTACCTTGTGGGTGTCCCAGTATTGAGGGTGGTGCTGCAAGGCTGCCTATTTTGGATGCACGTAGTGCACTCCCTACACATGGTTGAGCAAAGGTAGTGTCATGTTTGGCATCCCTTTTACTCTATGTGAGAGTCAGAGAGAGAGGTGTTATTCCTTGGGTCCCTCCTGTGTCAGCGTATGTGTTATGTGTTGCCTCTTTGCCAAGGCCAGGGCATACTGAGCATGCCTCCTTCTGCCTACTGGGGCAGGCTCAGCTTGTTCCTCCTCCAAGTCAATCTGTGCCTGTGCAGGCCTTGGCAATGGTGGGGGGCTGTGTGGCCCTGCCCCATGCTGTTCCTGCTGCAGCTGTTTCTGCAGGATCATATTGTGTAGCATGGCACATACGATGACAATTTGGGTACATGTAGCTGGTGAGTACTGCAAGGCTCCACTGGATCTATCCAGGCACCGGAGCCGTGACTTGAGCATCCCAACCACACACTCTACTATAATTCTGATCTGTGTGTGTGCCTCATTATGGAGTTCTTGTTTGGGTGTGTGTGCATTTCTGATGGGTGTCATCAACCATGGCTCCAGTGCGTATCCAGCATCCCCCACTAGGTGACCGTGAGGGATGTCCCCATTGGCAAATCTCTGGTACAGCTGCGTCAGATGCCAGATGTGGGGATCATGATAGCTTCCAGGGCAGCCGGCACACACATTAATTATTATACCCTGGGCATCGTACATGACCTGGCAGTTGATGGAGGAGAAGCCCTTGTGGTTGATGTAGACCCTACCCTGCTCACCGGGTGGTGCTTTGATGTATATGTGCGTGCAGTCTGTAGCACCCACTACTTCAGGGTATTCTGCTATTTGGTGGAACAGTTGCATATTGCTGGCCAATTCCTCCTGGGTGTTGGAGAAATATACGTGCTCACCGACATGTGCTGACATGGCATCCAGGAACTGGTGGAGTACCCTGGATGCTGATGCCTGTGAGATCCCCATCATATCCCCAGTTGGCCTTTGGAAGGTACCTGTAGCTAGTATTCTTAGGCCTACACATACCTTGGTATCCACTGGGATGGGTTCCCCTCTGTTAATTCTGTGTGTCAGGCGTGGCCAGCACAGCTCAAGAATTTGCTGTAGGAGATCCCTGTCCACCCTACAGTGCTTCACTATCTCCAGATCATGTAGCCTCTGGTAGGTTACCCTGGGTCTGTACATGCTTCTCCATCTCCACACTGTGGGTTGGTCGACAGCATTCACATCCTCACCATCCTCAGCCTTTTCCACAAGTTGTATGATAGCTATTGCAGCCCCTATCATTTTGTTGTTTTGATTGTTAAAAGTTCCTCACTTGTTTACACAGGTGGTGTACAGTGTGGGAAAAACCAGAGGGAAAGGTCTTTGCATAGTTTATAGTAGTGTTCTGGGCTGGTCTGGTCTACTGTCTGTGTAATTGGCTGATTCTGATACAGTTCACCTGCCAGCTATGCTAGTTCTCCTAGATTACTTTCCTACTGCTGTTTTCCCTTCCAGTTTGCCTTCCTGTTTAGGCCCAGGGGCACGCCGCACAAACACAGTGCTCAGATGTGCACAGAACTGCTATTTCCTGGTTTAACTTTTGTTTTAAACCTTTAAAACCCGGTGCGCGGCATGCACATCTGCTTAGGCAATGTAAAGAGTGCTAGGCAGAGTCAGACACACCCTCCTTGCTTAGCTGTGCTTAGCTAGGATCAAACCTAAGCCACAGGGCTCCAATCCGCTAACACTATATCTGACACCCCCCCATGATGTCAGCTAACTCCTAGGCTTGCACCAAGCTATTCCTGCTCTTACACTGTTGGGAGCTGACTAGCATGTTGGGGAAAACTGGGATTCACTATCATTCCCCTCATTTGCATAGGATTGCCTGCTAATGCATAGTTACATGTCTCACACTGTGCCTCATCCCTTAGCAACCACTACACACTGGCCATGTTCTTTTCTGCCTGCCATTGACTTTTGTGGCAGAATAGTGATTTTATTTAGAATGCTTATTTTAGGTTTATTTTATTATTTTACCCCCCGATCCTGTTTGGGCGCCACTGCCCTACGCTTAAACAGCCGAGATCGGCTAAAAAAAATAAAAGTTGATTTTTTTTTATTTTTTACACCGTTTGCAATGCCAATGGCCTTATACTTGGCCATTGGCATGCTTCCTGACTGATATGCAGCCTTTATTTGGAACTGTCACAGCTCCATTTTGAATTTTGCTGAAATGTACTCGGTTACTAACCGAGTACATTTCTGCAGATAACACTAGTCCTGCACGGCTGGTTTCAAACTTCCTGGATCACACATTCACCTCATTTGCATGGATTTATCCTGCAAATGGGGTGATTTGTATGCAGGGGCTTAGTCCGTGCAGGACTAGTGCAGGAGCGCTCGTGCACGCCCCTGAAGGCTGTTCCTGGATCGCACGGCAGACATATTGCCTGCTAGAGCTCCTGCACTAATCCTGCACACCATGCAGGGCATACAGAATCCAGGGGCTTATCTTTGTCAGCTTGGTGGTAGAAATGTTTTTTATTTATTTGTGACTGTACCTATAACTGTTGGTCACATAAGAACCATGTTTATGTCTTGGAACCACATTATTTAATTAAATTAAATGATATATGAGTTATACACAATAAAATATTGCCTGCCTCAACTTTTGCATTTTTATGCAAAGTATGGATAGCTTATCAAATGCAGATAGTGCTCCTTCTTTTGTTATACTTTAAGAGTTAATTTATGCGTTATAATCAGTATTTATATAGTTTATCATAATTCATTGTAGTAGTGCATTATCCTTGTATTTATTGTAAAAATAATAACATAGAGTCCTAAAGGACTGGAAGTTTTGAGGATATCTGTTCCCAGTGATCAAGATTTATTCCTGAAGGATCAAATGCTCCTTACATTTGGTTGTAAATCCCAGCCAAAAATGTTTCTTCACAGAGCTTCAATCTTATTGTACAAATAATTTATATTTTCATTGTCTTTCTTTATTTTTAAGCACTCATATGATTTCTGAGCATGTGCAGTTACATGACTGTTCTAAACTGATTTTGGTTTTGATCATTCTTTCTGTGGCATCTGCATTATTAAGAGAAAAATGCACAGAAAATAAGGTTTTAGAAGTTTATATGGAATAACTATTAAATGAAATTGTATAACAGCAGTATGAGAGTATGGCTTCAGAAATTAGATTAACTTTTTACAGATTTTAAATTAAAATTTTGCACAGGTAGTTAATTTTAATAACTAAATATCCTCCGTATGATATTGTGCAGTATATTCATTTTTGAAATGGAGATAACTATATTTCTTTGTTAAAACTTGTCCATGCATTTTTCCCACATTCATTATTGTGTAAAATAAAAATAAAATAAGTGTAATTGGTTTTATGACATAATTAAAGAATAATAAAAACCTTTTTACTATGCAATGCTACATTATAATTAATAATGCTAACCATGCAGTTGAGGAAAGCTACTAGTCTTCAGTGCTGGTGCCCAGATGTGTGCCAGTAATATATGGTTCAGCTTTTACATGTCTGTAGTTTTAATTCTAGGAAGTATATCAGTGAGCCAGTTATTCGATAAACATTTGATTTGCTTCCAGAATGGAGTTTGAATCAACAGTTTTTTTAATCATGGTTTCTAGAACACGACTATTTTAAGTGTATACTTAGCAGAAAATCTACTGCCTGAATAACAGCTTGGAAAATATTTGCCCAGCATGATTCTGTAAACCTAATTCCGTCAATGCAGAGGTGCTCAACTGAGAAGTTTAGAAATAACAGCTACATGCACCTACAGATTCATCCTTGCAGATAAATGATGCACTAAATTGGAGAAGTTTTGTTTAGCAGAATTTTGTGGAACTGGCCATAGTGTGATCCCTTTACTGAACCACCAGGGGCACAAGCACCCATTATAAATAAGAAACCATTACAGGCTTCTGAAAATGCAGCAAGAAAAACATAAAGCTGATTAAGGAAGATTGCTGTACTCTGTTATACAGGAAGTAAATAACTACAAGCACTGGTGTTACATAGTAAGAAAAAGAATGGTGGTAGCAACGGCTGTAATCATTCTTGACACACTAAGGGTACGGAGGTGTGGAAATGCAGGTACTTACGTATTATCGCAACCAGATTTTTGCGTTACTACCAGTTGCTTCCTGATGTGCAAATATAAACATTAATGCTGTGATAATGTCAATTAGTGTGTTTTCTTTCAAATTGAAGGTTGTTTTAGGCAGGGATATCTTTGAAAATGTAGAAAATCGTGTTTCTGTTTACGCATGCTGTTTGCGGGCAGCTTATCTTTCTTGTAATACAGTGCGTCTCCCGATGTTAATATAGAAGCACAGGTGCTATGATAATGTCAGTTAGTTGGTTCAAATTACACATTGTTTTAGGCAGGGTTATCACTGAAAATTAAAAAAAGTAATGTTGCTGTGTCAATTACTGACAATGAAATGAAATTACTGACAATGAAATGTGTGATACATAAATAGTTTACTGTTTAATAAATAAAGAGTTCAGCAGAAAGCATTTCTAAGCTGTCTTTTTCTTGTCAGCATTCCTTCTTCACAGTAAAAGTACTCCTTTCATCATTAACAGACCAGCCCTGTCAATTGAAGTGCGCCCGTCATACACGCAAAACAGGTAAAGATTTCCACGATTGCTTCTCTTCCTTAATGTCAGCAAAATTATCTTTTCAACAGTAAACGCAAAGAGTGACAACTAACAATGTTTCCCATAGCTGTTTTCAAGCCAGCAAGCGTATTTTGGCAACTGCGAAAATCTGGTTGCGATAATACGTAAGTACCAAAATGCAGTGTCCACTGCCATAGTCTAAAGTGTTTGGAGGTATAAATGGCCAGCTTTGTCTGCTGGTTGAAGGAGGATACAACAGACTATAAAAACAATACCACTGCACTGATCCAACAATGTTATACCAGCACAATTCCTGAGATTCTCAGCTATCTTCCATTCATGTCATTTCTACACAAGTCATTTAAAAATGTGTAAGTAAATGGGCAGAAAAAAATCTTTCCCCAGGCATATGTACTTTTGAAGTGTGTTAACTTAAAATGAAGTTACATTTACATGCACATAGCTCTCTCTCACTCTCTCTCTCTATACATATATATATATATATATATATATATATATATATATATATATATATATATATATATATATATATATCATGTATGTTGGTTGGTTTGCTTACCAGAATAATGCGTTGCTCATCAGATTTTAGGGAAACATTGCTGCTACATCAGAATGCTGCTACTGATGACAGTTCAGACATCAAAGACCATGAAAGGAGTACCAGCTGGATGATGGAATAGTGTTCCAAATCAATTCATGTATATTCTAGCAGATATACAATATAAGTGACATGGTGAGTAACAAGGATAACATCATATATGCCCTAATGTCCAACATGTACCAGGTCTTATAACAACTTATGGTACTTATGTATTATCGCAACCAGATTTTCGCGGTTGCGGTAATACGTTTGTTTGCCTAAAAACAGATAGTGGGAGCTAGTTAAGGTGGAATTTGATGTTTTCAATGGGTATGACTTAGTTTGTCCTTACATTTGGCAAGGTAAATCAATGTGGAGAAGTGAATCTTGGACTATATACTGTAAAGTTGGTCACACTGCTGTCATGCCGCAGGAAATGAAAGATGGACACCTGGGAAATGTTTGGTTGAACTTCTGCTGTCCTGCAGCATGGATTACTTATAAGTGTACAATACTTTCTTCAGAGAATAAGGCACGGAGACCTGCAAATCTTTTTTTTTGATAAATTCTTGGATTTATTGTTGCAAACTACTGAAGTTAAGGAGAATAAGTAAGGGAATATGTATGTACACACTTTATAAAAGTACTTGTACAACAATGCTGTTCTGTTAAGTAGCAGTCCGATAATCATTTTTTAGGAGTTGTTGACAATAATGGTTTATTTTTTTAATTCAGATGGTGTTATCCTTGTGGATACTACTTTCTATTGTTGGACTGTTTAGTGGATGTTTTATGGCAGCATACTTGTGGATTGTTCAGTCGCTGATTTACTGTTTGGAATGAACCTAACACATAACAGGACTTGGAAATGTAGTATGAGTGACATGATTTTGGGAACGACATACCTTCAAACAAATGCTCATTTGTCAAATATTACATTGTTATTCCTAACTAAACAAAGTTTTTTTTAAAGATAACATTGCCTGTGTGATTTTGCATACATTTCTGGTTTAAATTACTCATGGGAAAGAAAGCGGTATTATCGCAAAAATCTGGTTGCGATATTATGCAAGTACCCTACTTATTAAATACCTACATCACCATTTTATCCTCTTAGACTTCAACAAAGTGGCTATGAATGCTAAGTAGCATGACCCAAATAGTAAAGTCTATGGATTTTTGTTCCATCAATGTCAAATTATTTTGAGGTGTCTAGAATGGTTCAGTCTGTGACTGAAGTACCCCAAGTATCAGGTGTAAGTGAAAGAAATCATGGCCTTGCAATACCTCTGACCATATGATATTCAATGTGTCTGCAATGAGCTAAATTGCTTCAAAGAATGTCACGTTATGCTCCTGCTGTCCAGAGAGTCGACTGATTCTACATGCTGGAATGACCATATAGCTACTAGACCAAGTTCTTAAAGAAGATGCAACCCTTAATTTGCAATGCACTCAAAGGAGCACTAAAGCAAGGCACAAGGGGTTTAATCAACCTTGGCATGCAAGTTATTAACAATGCTTAGTGCTGCTGCATATTTTTACTGGAGTAGACCTGAATGGAAGTCCTTTTTGCCTACATGTGTATTTTGCTATCTTTGTTTTTCCCTTATCCTCCCTTCCTTATAATCCTTTGAGTTGTATGGCAATTGTCCTCTTGACTATAGGAATTATCTTTTTGACTATAATAATAATAATAATAATAATAATAACAATAATAATAACATTACTCACCATTTTATGCCCAGTTCATTCTAGACTTTAGCTATGTTATTGTCTAGATTAAAATTCTGATCATTATACAGAATATTTTCTTTTATTAAAGAGTCATTTTATTGAATGTTATGTCCTGGAATATTTATACTTTTTGTAGACACATTTGAGTATTTCATGTTATCTAAAGATGATATAATTTTGCTGAAAGAAATTAATTTGAGGAAGGATGAGTATTTAAAACTGAATAGAAGCAGAAAGTTCTTTCTTTTTTTTACATCACAACTCTGTTTTAATTATAAATACTCTCAGGCATTTACCTGTGATTGCTGCAAAAGATGGATAGTTATTAATGACATTAAATACAGACAAAGCTGTAAATATTTATAGTTGTACATTTCTGTTCCTGTGATTAACAAAAACAGTTAAGTTTTTAGTTACTGTTGATTTACCTGGGTGGGTGGGTTCATTCAGGACCCGTTTCAGTCCATTATCTGGGACATAAGGCAAACAGTATACAACTAACAAAGTGTTGTGAGAGACAAACACAAAAATGCAATGTAGGAAATGATATATTTCTATACAAAGGAATCAACAGGTATATACTATACATATAACTCTATACCTAGTAATACGAAACTGAGATTATAAAGAACAATCACAACGTAGAGAACTACATAGAGATATAGGATTCACATTCTTATGAATGGCTTAACAAAGGATGTCTAAATGCAGTACAATAGCTATTCATCACAGAATCCCATGTGCTGAAATGGTGCAGTATAGAAAAGGAAAGAATGATATTCTATCCCAGCGCCAGAAACTAATGTGTGTATATTCTTTGGCAAGATTATCTAATGTAGCTATTTCTGTAGATAAAGAGTTATAGGATGCAGGGCCATTATGTGAAGAGTTTTTGTCATACAGGTATTGAGCAAAGGTATATCTTTACCTAAGAGTATTAATGCTTTGCAATCAATAAGTTGAGTTATCTACAGACAGGATGTTTGCATGGAGGCCAGTATCTATCTTTTGCATGGAGGCCAGAATCTATCTTGTTTAATTTTATCAGGGGATTTTAATTAATTAACACATCATAGGTTCATAGGTGTGTACTAGGCTAATGGCCCTGGGGCCTTTATAAGCCTAGTCATAGGATTACCCTGGCATCATGCCACCCAACCTTGGTTTCCAGTGCCTCTGTTGAGTAGAGCCACTGGAGTTATCCCAAGGGTGAATTTTCCTTTTCCCATCTACTCATCAATATTTCTCTTGAAGACGGTCAGCGAGGTGCTCTGCTTGACATGTATGGGAAGTCTATTCCATTGCATGGGCAGTCTTTGGGTTATGAACCTGTCCCTCCAATACATTCTGTTGATTGTGGTAATGAGGTTGAGGTCTCTGGCGCATGTGGTCTGGAGGGAATGGGATTTCTTTAGATGTAGCATTTCTAACAGAGCTGGGTCAGACATGGCTTTGTAAATCAAGTAGAGATCGCCTCTAAGTAGGCGATACGAGCCAGAGAATAGTTGGAGTTTCTTGAGTCTGTCCATATAGGACAGGTGTTTAAGGCCTAGGATCCTCTTTGTGAGGAACTTTTGCACCCTCTCCAGTTGTTGCAGGTGTCTAGTGAGGTACATGCCAAATGGGGCATTGTACTCGATAAGTGGCCTAATGAGGGAAGAGTGGATTGTGCCTAATAACACTTTGAACCCAGGATAGCAGGACAGATATTTAAACTTTATGGAAGTACAGATTTCTCTGTGCCTAACCAGATATATACCTATACATAATTTGTTAGAAAGCAAATTGTTTATTAATTAATGTTGGAGTCTCTACATGGTTATCTAAACTTATTGAGTTTGAGATAGATAGGAATTGCTTGAGCAGTATCTCCTCCTATAACCATCACCATTTGTAAATGTACAATGTAATTCCATATGTCCTTACTCATGATTATGCTATTGTAATACTGTTACTAGCTGGTAGCAGTGGGGAAATATGGGGAATTATTATATAGGAGAGTATCAATCATATAATACCTCATAGTAGGGGAAATGCTTTAGTAATTAATTACATATAATATCTTCTACTATAAATACTTAAGTGCTGATCTACTAATTTACTGATTCATTCTGGTTAACACTATTATTGTTTATCCATCTTTAAATTCCTGGAATTATTTACGTAATCAGATGCTCTTTGAGCCCTTTAATAGGTAATTCTACTTATACATGATCATTATCAAAATATTATTTCTCTGATTCTATAATTATTCATATAGAAGTAAAGATATATATATATATATATACTTCAACTGAACAAAGGTTTATTAGTGAAATTTAGTTGCACTGTTTATAATCAAACTGTATATTATACGAATATATTGTTGTTCTCTCATAACAATTAATATATAGACTTTCATATAACACATGCTCTGGAGCCTCAAGTTGGGCAAACTTGTTTCAAAATTTTGGAAGTGATGGTTAATCTGACTGTATATTTTTATTCTGTCAGATTAGGACTGTTCTACATTCCATGTCAGTTTATGGATTTACTGTTTATCAAAAGTTTAGTTTTAAATGTTTTTTTTTTTCTTTTTTAGGCCTCAGACTGTTATTAAATTATATTTTATATTGGGAATCAGCACCTTGTCATCAAAATATAATCTTTCCAAGAAGGGTACGTAAGTTTTAAATATCATGATTGTTTGCTATCACATTTTACTAACACTCTAAACCTTTAAACAAAAAAGATGGACTTAACTTTTCTTTCCTTAAATGTTAATGGTTTAAATAGTCCAGGGAAAAGTCTCAACCTATTAAAATATTTGAAATTAAATAAAGCACAAGTAATATTTTTACAAGAAACCCATTTCAAAATAAATTATAGCTTTAGCTGGAACCCAGATGAATACCTAAGATTATCCAACTCCTCATACACTAAAATAAACAGAGGTGTTCTAACATTATGGAAGAAAAGTGTTATCTCCCCTCAAATCTTATATAATTATGAAGATAAAGAAGGACTTCTGACAATAACAATAATAAAATTTAGAAACAGAATTTGGACACTGGTTAATGCCTATTGGTTCCCAGGAATTGGGATAACAACAATAAAAAAGCGCTTAGAACTCATCACTAACAATTCTAAAGGTAGCCTGATTTTAGGGGGTGATTTCAATTGTTTACTAAATGACTCAGATACTACTAACAAGAGACATTTTCGTATTACTCCTATAGGGAAAACTCTCAAAAAATGGGCAGATAACTTACAGCTATATGATTTATTTTATCTCAGAAATGATAATTCATTTGAATTTTCCCACTGTGATTTTAGATACAGGACTCAAACCAGAATTGATAAAATATTTATATCCCAAGACCTAAAAATAAAAATATCGCACTTTACAATAGTCCTGTGCCCTATGTCTGATCACAATGTACTTATTTTTAATCTTCAAACAGATTTTAAAAAACTGTCTCTCACTAAAAGAATACCAGCTTATATTACTAAATTGAAACAGTTCAAACCTTGGCTTGATACAGAGATAGAACTTTTCTTAGATACAAATCTAACCAGTGAAGTAAATGTAGTAATTCTTTGGGATTCGTTGAAAGCTTATCTATATAGCAAAATTATTGCATGGTTTAATAATAAAATGAAGGAGTGGGAGGCTGAACTATCTAATATACAAAAACACATTTTAATTAATAAAGATAATACTAAAATCACATCACACAAGAAAAAGGAAACTGAATCCTTAAACAAGAAATATTATGACATTTTAACTAATAAAACCAACTTGGCCCTAGAAAAATTAAAACTAAATTCTTTCTCTGTATCTCCAAAATATATGCATAATCTAACACTGAGAGTGAAAAGAAACTCCATTGAAAACAATATTGTAAATGTGCTCCATGAAGGGAGAAATAATAAAAAAGTTTCTGATATTAGTGATATCTTAGATGCCTTTAAGTATCATTTTTTGGAACAATGCAAAAAAACAATGACTCTTAACATGATTTCACAGACCACAGTCTAGACTTCCTGGAATTTAAAAGTGTACCAGAGAATTTGATTAATGAGATTCAGAAACAAATCTCTCTAAAGGAAATTAATGAAAAAATAAAGAAAAAAAAACAATAAATCACCAGGCATAGATGGTATTATTAATGAAATATATAAGCTTTTACCATACTCCGCTATATCACTCTTACACAAATCCCTGAATGAATCTTATTTACAAGGTATAATTCCACCCTCGTGGAAATACTCATTAATTACTCCCATACTAAAAGAAAATAAAGATTCTCATATGTGTAAATCATATAGGCCGATTTCTCTAATTAATAATGACTATAAATTATTAATGTCTATTCTAGTTAACATATTTAAGAAATCATTAACCCATCTCATCTCAGAAGATCAAATGGGATTTATTTATAATAGACATACTCAAGATAATATTCAAAGAATTATAACTACCATAGATATCTTAAATATGGATAATCAAGAGGCTCTTATAATCACTCTTGATATTGAGAAGGCCTTTGATTCATTAAACTGGAAATATATTTTTAAAATTCTTGAATCATACACATTCCCTACTCAATGTATTACTTTCATAATAAAATGTTTATTATAACAATTTAGCATATGTAAACCTAGGTCCATTTATGTCAGAACCTATCAAAATTACTAAAGGTACCAAACAGGGATGCCCAATGTCTCCAATTTTATTCGCTTTAGCAATAGAACCCCTTTCTTTGGCAATTCAATCTGATCCTAAAATTATAGGCCTAAATATAAATAATCCTTTTATTTCCAAAATAATGTTATCTGCAGATGATATCTTACTTACTTTAATAAAGTATGAAGAATCCTTACAGGAATTAGATTTGCTAGTCAAAAATTTTTACTATATTTCTGGCCTAAAAATCAATAGTTCCAAATCTAACCATATGCTTCTAAATAAAAAAAAATCTTAATGATAATACTAATTTGACTACTAATAAAATAATTGGGAAGCAGGTTTCCTCAATGAAGTACCTAGGGATTGACCTATGTGAAAATATTGACCTAACTTTAAACACAAACTATAAAATCATTATAAACACATTAAAAAATTTCACAGAGAAATGCAATAAATTACATCTAAAATTTAAAGATAGATTACAATTAAGTAAAATGATCTTATTGCCAAAAATAAATTACATAGCTCTTTCTATCTCTATATTACATGGTATCATTTTTTGGAACAATGCAAATTACATTACATTCTAAAGACATGCTTCTGGAGCATTTCTCCCCTGGCCTCCGCTGAAAACAGGATCTGTGGAACCTAGTCGGACTTTCCCGGTTAACAAAATGTTAAATAAAAAAAAAATAAAAATAAATTACCCAGTAAAAATATTTTAAAAGAAATAAATAAAAATCTATTAAAAATTTTATGGTACCCTAAAAAGCATAGGATAGCTCTAACTAATAATATTAGACCATGGGAACTTGAAGGAATAAATTTCCCAGATTTAGAATCCTACATTAAAGCCTCTAACCTCAAAACAATATTAAATTGGATAGACCCCAAATATTCTTCAGCTTAGAAGTCGCTGCATACAAGTATTATTTTAAATGAAAATAAACTAATAAAAAAATTACAATTAACCAAATTAACTAACAAACTTTGGTATGTACTCTGTATCAATATACAATATAATACTATTAAATTTACTAATCTAGATTATTTAAATCATATCTGTAAGACCTTTAGAAGTTTCATAAATAACAATATTGAAATTAAACTATGGATCCAGCTTCTATTCCCCTTTAAAACTACAAAAAACTTTTTTGATAATATCAGCTTAGATAAACTCAGCTGCTGGGAAAGAAAGAAATTACAAGCTGGTATCATTGCACAAAGAACCTAGTTGCATTAGATGCAAAAAAATTGATCAAAGAGTATGCTCTACCATCATCAGACTGGTTAGTTCTCAATAGTCTATTTCCGTTCACTCAAGATTTGTGCAGAACAATACAGCGTTCTTCCTATAGCTCATCACCCAAATTTATAATTCTTATGCATGAAACACTGCATGGTGAATTTAATTGGAAAAACTTAATCTCAAAAATTAATAAAATTGTTATTACTTATAAATCTATTCCTAATCAGAAATTTTGGGATTTTGTTACTAGAGATTGTACATTGTCCCTATCTCCTATGAATAAATCAAAAATTTTACAGTCTCTTAAATTAACCTCTAATTTACAAATATGGAAGATTTTTTTTCCTGGAAATTTTTGCATAGAGGTTTTTACACTCCTAATAAAATTGCTAAATTTAACTCCTCTGAACAGGTGATATGTTGGAGATGCTCTCTAGAATGTAAGGCTGATTGGTCTCACATCTTTTATGATTGTTCTCACATTAACAAATTTTGGAATGATACTGAAACTTTTCTCCAAGCCATCTTTACTGATTCTTTTATATTATCAAAACCTTTAATTTTTCTGAATTTAAATGAACCTATTGTATTGAATAACAAAAATAAATATCTTCTTTGGACAATTCTAGCAGTAGCCAAAAATATATTACAAGAAGATGGAAGTCATCCTTCATTCCAACCTTACAAGACATTGTGACTCTTTTGGTTGAAGTAGCGTCAATGGAAATAAAAGTTAAAGAATCAAGAATATACCCAAGAAAATGGACTAACAACCCTTGGACAAAAGTTCTATCTCTTATTCAGTCATTGAATTCAGATATGTCTTCACCTAATTAGTCATATTGAAAGTATGAATGAATGAATATTGTACCCTACTTTACAGTTTATATCACTTGCTGTTCCCTTTATTTTCCTTCTTTTTTTTCTTTTGTTTTCCTTATACACTGCTTGAGCCCTTTGTAAATTTTGTACATAGTTTTATCATAATTTGTTGTTCAAATGATTGTTATTAAAACACACACAATGTGAGTCAAATGCAAAAAACAGCCTTGGTGCATACATTACGTTCCTAAAGAAATTCATGGGAATAGTACAGATTACGGTGAAATCCATAGCAAGACTGAAAAAAAAAACATATAACAATGCAACCTGTTGTTAATATACTGCATCAGGCAGCAGTGATGCAAGCCATGAATGAGGATGTGGCTGTGCATCCTAGAAGGCAGTCAGCTAGAATCAGAGTAAGGCTGCAACTAAGCTAGTCATCAGACCAGAAAATAATCAACAGATGCCATCTACACAGAAAAATGGTGCAGGCTGTCTGTAACATATGTGCCCTACACATGTCTGTGTAGACCCTGCAAGGAAACCCCATCCTTACTGAAACCAAGGTGTGTCTCGGTCTGGGTGTACTTGCACTGGAACATTCCAAAGACACATGGGAATGCTGTGAGAGTGTCACAGACAGCTGTCAGTCATATTCTGGCAAAATTCCTGGAAGCAATATGCAGCAAGCTGGATGACTACATACATTTCCCATCTAGACCTATGGAGTAGAGAAATGTAATGCACCACTTCTACAACAAACAAACTTTCCCCATGTACTCCGTGCAATAGATTTCTCATATATACCTATCAGGACAGCAGGGCTTCCAGAAGCAGACCAATACATAAACAGAAATGGCTGGCCATTCATCAGCTGGTAATTTGTGTGTGCAGCAGATGGTAGCATAACAAGCACCATGGCAACACACCCTGAAAATGTCCATGATGGTGCCATTTGGAGGGAAAGTGGACTCAGGGCTGCATTACAGCCAGGTGAAATTCCTGAATGATTGCTTCTGGATAAGTGCAGGAACACAGCTAGGATGTATGTTAAAGACCATCCCACTCAACAATATCCAGTCTGAACAAAAGTGGTTTTACTCTCCACAACAGGTAACTGTGGTTATTCACTTTTGCTGTGGCTAATGACTGCATACTGTGAGCCATCTAACCCTGCACAGGAGGCCTACAACAGAGCACATGCAACAACCAGAAACACTATAGAGCATGTGTTTGGTGAACTGAAAGCTAAGTTCAGATGTCTAGACACATCTGGGGGTGCACTGCCATACATACCTAAGAAGGCAGTACAGATGAAATCGGCATTTGCCATGCTGCACAACATGCTTACCCAAGCACATGGTGGTCTTCCAGCTGCAGGTGTGGATGAACTACTCTAAGAACCATAAATGTCTGAAAATGAGATCCCACGTGTATCAGAGGAGGAGCAGGAGGACATAGGGGACATAAGACTCAGGCATAGGCAATGTAAGTTGTGACCCCAAGTGCAGGCCCAGGCAACATGGCAGCATCTGCCCCAGACATTTGAGTCATGACAAGCCACATGTACATGAGTACACAGATTGAACATTGATATGCAGGTATTACCCCACCACAGCAACACACATGGCATCTAATGGCAATTACCCACTAGATATACATGCTGAGCATCAGGCATAATGTAAGCATAACACAATCCAACATGAACATATGCAAATGTGTCATAAAAAATTAAAATCAACTCAGGCCACAACTAACACAAGTATGCATACAAACTCAGTTTTATCACTCTATGATAAACAATAAGGGACACACATCAGTGCTGCCATTACATATATGTACAATATCCTAATACAAAAAAAGAGAAATCATGCACAACATCATGCAAACATTTTGATTTCAGAAAAACATATCACAGCACAGTGGTATTGAAACAATATGGGTCAGCTACATCTAGTAAACTGTAGAACACACTCTAATACAGACTTGGTTAACATGGCTGATGTCTCCCACCATGGTCCACCTTGCCATGACCATATACAGACACATCCTGCTGTGCTTGCTCCACAGAGGTGATGGATGGGTGTATGACACCAAGAAGAGATGAAGAAGCATGACTGTGAATTGAAGGTCTTGTGACTCCTGAGACCTTAGCAGATAGGCCAACAGTTGACATTTGTGCAGGTTAAACTATGGACAGGGATCCCCAGTGGGAAACAGTGGTTTTGCAGACAGGTGGCCTGCCTCTCGCAGGTTGCAATCTGCTGTGCATAGTCATGGAACACAAAATCCTGCTTGTAGTATGACAATGCTGCAGTACTGTAGACCAGGGTTTTCATTGACCATGTCACAACTAGCAGGCTGTCATTCTCAGTGGCCAGTGCAGCCATAATCTCACCATGTCAGTGCTCCTGTCCTTCATGCATGACATGTAGCTGGTGTGCCACAAGGTCTGTGTCATGGGCAAGTGCACAGATATCTGAACGATTCCATAGCTGTGACCATTCATTTGTCTATTGTAGGGGGCAGAGACCCTCTGACACCTGGCCATGTACAACATCTGCTTGCCTACATCTATGGTGTCTAGCTGTTTTGTGGCTCCACCAGCAACAGTGCTCCCAACTGTAGTGTATTGACCAATGGCCTCACCCTGATCAACATCTGCTATGGCATCATCATTATTATTTATTTATTTGCATTTGTTTACTGGGATGGTCCACTGGGCCAAAAGTACCCATTGTCAGTGGAGGCCCAGAGAGAAAAGCTCCACAATGAAATAACATACATACATTTGAATAAACAAGACATAAGAATAGTAGATACATTTTAAACGTAATAGAAGTTTTAACAGTGTTAGAATTGATTGCTTAATTTATAACCAAATAATGGCTGTGTATATATTTATCACCTGTCAGTATAGGTTTACAAAGGTCTAGAAATAGGTAGCTATCCAGGAAAGATGTGGGTTTCTAAATGGTAATATAGGGAGAAGGTAGTAAAGGTGGGAGTAGTAGACAGTTAAAAATAGGTTATCGGAAGTGAGGAGCTAGCACATGAGCATAGTCAGTGAGAGGAGAGATGTTATCTCAAAAATGTTTTGAAGAGAGAAGTATTCATAATGCACCTAAGTGAATGTGGGAGTGGGTTCCAGAGTTGGCTGTGGAAAAGGAATGGAGCAAGTGACCAGCATTGGGGTTAGATTTTTGTAATAGCAAGAGTGTTTGATTTTCAGAGCGGAGAGGTCTGGTAGGGTGGTAAAGTGTAAAAAGAGAGGAGAGGGCAGGGCAGCTGGATGGATTGAATATTAATTTATGGGGAGTTGTAAGTTGAATGTAGGTAAGATGATGATGAGGTTCTAGCCAGTTCAGTAGTTGAAAGGAGGTACAGTGTTGCAATAGGTGTTGTGCATTAGTGACAAACTTAGCAATTTTGTTATAGCATGAGTCTAGTTTGGATTTAAGGTCAGCCTGTATGTTTGTAAAGAGAGGAGCACCATAGAGAAGAGACGGTAGCAGGAAGGAGGAGGCAAGCTTAGTTTTGAGGAGAAGTTGATGAGTATTTTGTGATGGTAAAGTATTCCTACTTTTTGGTGAGCTTTTTAAATGTTGTTGAGGACATGCATATCGAAAGTTAAGTGTTCATCTAAGGTGACACCTAGAAGTTTAGTATGTGTGATGACCTCAATGGTAGTATTGTCATAGGAGAGAATAGAGGAAGAATCTTTGTTTATAGTGAGGGTCCTCTTAGGGGAGAATAATATAAGCTTAGTTTTCTTGGGGTGTAGGGCAAGGTGGTTGATAGCCATCCATGTTTCTTTTGAGCTGAGGGCAGACTGGGTAAGTTTAAGGTGTTTGAGTGGAGAGTTGGCAGTGCAGATGATAGTAGAATCATCTGCATATTGGATGACTGTGCCTTCAGTGAGAGAAGAGTGGAAGTCATTGATGAAGATGCTGAAGAGTATAGGCCCTAAGATGGATCCTTGGGAGACACCAGTAATGGTGTTGAGGAAAGGGGAAAAAGAATGTTGCCATTTGGTAGCTTGTCTGTGAGATAGTTGGAGAACCACTGAAGGGTAGAGGTAGAGATTCCTAAGTTGGATAGTTTTGTAAGAAGGAGAGGGTCGTAAATAGTATCAAAGGCTTTGGAAAGGTCCAGAAATAGAGAGGAGATGAGCTTTTCAGCATTGCTAGCCTGATTGACAGAGTCACAGAAGGATATAATAGCTGTGGTGGTGCTATGTCCAGGTCTAAAATCATAAAGTAGGCAAACATCAACAAGAAGAAAATCAGTCCCAATGTAGAAAAAAGCTGGTTAAAATACTTGAGAAACAACAATGGGACAACCATGGCAAAACACTTATATTTAATAAACAATAAGCAGTAAACAGATAAGTGCTTTCGGAGATGCCTCCTTCATCAGATCACTACAAAAAATATAAAATCAGTCTGCATATAAATACACTTGAAAAAACAATTGCATTAATTAAAACCTTTAACCAATTAACATGTTCTAGCCTTTAAAATAGGTTTTAAAGGTATAAAACCATTTAAGCCTGGTGGAACATCAGCTCTTAAACCAGCTATCCCGTGGGTTTCTTTAACTTCTGTGGCATTCTTTATATCACAACCTCTAGGTGCAGGAGTGTAAATATCCAAAGCCATAAATTTAAAATTATGCTGTGGAAATTCATTAATGTGCTGAGACTACTGCCCTTCTTTGCACATTTCTCCATATATCACCCATATGCTGTTAAATATGTTCCTTTAACATTCTGTTGGTTTTACCAACATAAAAATAAGTGCATTCTGAACAGGTTGCTATATAAATCACATTTTTAGTAGAACAGCATACATAGTGTGAACACTTATATATCCTTCTAGTAGCAGGATGCTCAAACACATTATCAGTCTTAATATACCTGCATGCCTTACATCATTTTCATGGATATGTACCTGATTTGCCACTATATAATTTACCTAGGTTATTCTTATTACCAGGTCCTGGTCTATAACATAACAGACTCTTTAATGTATGATTTCTCTTGTAGCTGAAGTTTGGCACATCACGTACTATATTTTTCATCCTGTCATCAGACAGTAATATCTTCCAGTTATTTTGTATTATATTCTTTATATATTTAAAATCAGTATTAAAAGTAAAGGGTATCCTAACCTTACATATATTTCTCTGTCCCTTATTAATTGAATCTCCAGTATTCTTTGAATACCAAGGTCTACCTTTCCCATCTCTCATGGACATAACCCTTTCTGATGCTTCCCTAACTTCCCTACTTTTGTAACCACATTATAACAAATTATTTTCTGTTACATTTATATGATGTAAAAAATCACTTTCCTTACTACAAAGTCGGAAAGTTCTCAGAAGCTGATTATCCATAACATTCTTAAAAATATGGTGGGGGTGCATGCTACCCCTATCCAATAGAGCATTTTTCCAGCATGACTTATGCTATAACAAATAACTAATTTTACCCCCTTCATCCACTTTTAATAAAATATCCAAAAATTCTATAAAATCTACTGATGAATGCATAGTAAATCTTAAAAATGTGGTGGTTGTATCTAAATAATTAACAAAAGCATCCAATTGTTGTGCATCCCCTTTCCACAAAAAAAAAAAAAAAGACATCGGTCACAAATCTGTGATATAAACCCATATGTGCTAGCCACAGGTTTTCTTCAGTAAAACTGTATCTCATCTCCCATTCAACTAGAACCAGGTATGCATAGCTGTTAGCACAGGGTGTGCCCATGGTAACACCCCAACAATGTAAATAAAACTTCTGTTCAAAAGCAAACACATTCCCTTGGATTTACTATATTAGTTCTGCATGGAAGCAGCCTTTTAGGAGCAGGAAGGCAGCGTGCCATGCATATTAATGAAGGAGTTCTGCTTTAGCTCTTAATCTTACACGAAGCATGTAAGAGTGCATGGGGCATGTCTGAAAGCAAAGTTCTCAGAATATACATGCCCCTGCAATGAAGAACAACAGAAAGCCCAAAAAGAATGAGCGAGACCGCTCATAGTTGTCCACATACCCCAGCAACATCCTCCACATTTACAAGAGCAATAGTAAACACAAACAATATAAAGAACCTTTTATTTGTTAGAAACAGCTTAAATTTAACTGTAGGTGTGCAGGTTTGCCCATCACTTAGATATAGTTAATGCAGCTAAATGGCAGAAGAGGATAAAAAGGAAAATATATGCAAATGAAGCAGTATAGCAATAGTGTAGTGGGCAGAGCATTCTCCTTATGAAGTCATTCCCAGTTCAAGTCCCAATGCAGCTGTTGTTCTGCCCAGCAACAAAATGAATGGCCTTGCAGGTCTTGAACCCAGAACCCTATATACTGTAGTCACAATAGTTAACCACCAAGCCATCACAGCAGTACATAACATTGAGGTATCACCAAACAAATCGTCACTATAGTAAAATCAAACTGAACATGTGAAAGGAATCAATATACAGTTATATGTTCTATAACTTACTACATAACGTAAATAAGTGAACTGGAGTACTGAAGTAAGCCCAGATGTGAGGTGTAATTGTAATACAGTGTTGAAGTCCCCTTTTAAACACAAGGACCCCATACAGTGTACGTACACATGAATTATGGATGCCAGACATATATATATATAACATGTAATGAATAATACATCAATGCCAAAAAGCAAATATAATGCAAAGTAAATATTAAGCAATGCTAAGCATTGCACAGGCCAGCTTAGTAGGTGTAAGCAATGTGTAGGGCAGCTAACTCAATTTGTCCAGTGGTATACCTCTTTAAACAATGCCAACCTTAGTTAAGCAGGTTTGCCCATAGCTTAGCCTTTTCAAAACCATCCAATCATGGCAAAGTGTGGGAATTTGGCCCTACTTAAACCCAACAGGTGGGAATACATCTCATAACTGGTTGTAGCTTCCCCTTGCAGGAACCATGTCAGAAAGAGGAGAGGGAGTGTGATTTTGGGTGCAGCACTGGGGCATCCAAGGAGTCCAGAGTCATGGCAGGACTCCTTGTGAAAGACCATGAGCAAAGACTGCTGCAGGGCCAGTACCAGGGTTCCCAATATAAGACAGAAGCCTGGGACCATCTCACCCATGACCTCACCAGTGCCATTGGCATACCCCGAACTGGTGAGCAGGTCAGGCATCACTATACCGACCTGAAGTGGTGAAAGGGGGATCTCTTGGATCAGTGGATCCAAGAGGCTAGGATGGCAGGGGTTGTCCCAGCTGTGTGTAAGCATCACTCCACTACCTGTGTAATAATTGCAAGCTCATGTATATTATGGATAGGTATGGCTAAATATACCTCTTATGTCTTTCACAGTGGCAAGTGTGCAGGCCACAAACCAGGAGGCCCATGGATGTTGCCTAGAGAGGTTGTGATGCAAGGCAGGTTAGTAATACTCCTGCATGTACTGTCATAGGAAATAAATGTAAATGTATTAGTAAGTAAATTGCCAGTATAAAACCTGTATTGTTTAAGGCAAGTACTGCATACACCAGAGAATATGGCAGGAAGAGTCTCATATAGTTTGTATGTAAATAAAAGCATAATAGCCTGACAATAAAGGTCTAACTGCTGGACTGCATGTGTATACTCTGGTATCATATGGTAATGTAGATTTGCAATCACTCAATAGTACTGTTGCATTAAGCACTATTGCCCACACTGTGCAACATAAATAGAATGTGTAGGAATGTCTGTATATGACTGGTGTAATCCCCAGAGGTCATTTAGTACAACTGAGAGACACATATACAGAAAAGAGTGACAAGATAGACAGCACAATCCAAATAGCACACGCAACTGAGATGTGAACTGTTGTATTTTTAGCACACACAACCATGGTTCGAATCCTGGGAGTAGTCTGCATGCAGAATCATACCCCACAACTGTACAGATAGGTTCAGAATGTCCAGTATATAGGTCCATATCTGCTGCCTATCACCTTGTCCCCCTGGGAAATCAGTGGGATGATATCCCAGATGTTTAGGCAGTAAACAGGAAATACAACTGATTGTCACACATCTATAAGAACAAACCTGTCACACTAGCAACTCCCCAAAATGTTATGAGAGTAATAAGCCACGTATGTCCCATCTACACCCCCATGTTGTCAAGCTGTGACCAGAGTGTGTACAGTAACAGAGCGAGATGTATATGCATAATACTAATGTGAAATCTGGTACTTTGTGTGGCAACATTCAGGTAGTGCTAACAAACATTGCTCCCACAGGTATGGTGGATATGTGCTGAGAAATAAAAGCTTGATACCCTGTACTGATACTGTTTACTCTGGTATTGTATGGAATTCTGAGTGTTGTGGTTGCTATGAATAATAAGGTATCACGGATCACTGTCACCCACACTGTGCTACATAATATAACTGTGTAGGAAATCCTGTATAAGAGTGTTGTAAGTCACTAAAGGTTGAAGAGGGCAATAGTCTACATATGTCCCGGTTCACCTGCATGTGGTCAAGACATGGCCAGAGTCTGTGAAAAAAGAGATTGACAGGTATGTGCATAACATCAAACTGGAATCTGGAACTATGTGTAGAAAGAGTTAGCTAGTGTTAACAAACAAATCCTCCACAGGTATACCAGGTAAGAGGTGTATACTGCAGGTAAAACCAGTTCATGTATATAGATGTTGACAGACATATCACTGTCCAAAATAAGGCAATAGGGTAGTATAGTAATACTTGTAAGGTAAGGATAACAGCACTGACTAGGAAAGTACTGTGAACTACAGGAATATACTAGTTGTTAATTGACATCTTTCTCTTGCCCCCACCATATCTCCAACAATACACTAAATACCCACCTCAACTGGTACATGATGACTCCACTGTTATGTTGGGACATATGTCCTATTGGATGATAATTATTCAAATCTGTTTCTATGCAGGTGCTATGTTGAAATACTGCAACATTGGTGGCATGGTGCCATCAATGTACCTGTATGCTGTTGTTATTACCACTGTGGTCCCATATATGCATGTGTTCTGTTTGCTATGCAACTGTTCCATATCTGGTGTCTGGGTTAATAGGAATATCTATGCATGCTGTTATACCAAATCCTGGAATGTGTTGACTATTACTAACCTACATATGTTGATACACCATAAACACCATAGCACGTATGGGAATGCGGGTCCCAGAGGACCCATCTGTCCCACCTCAGCTGGCCATGGCACCGAGCACCAGCACATCTGGGGTCCAACCCAGGGCCTCCTCGTCCATTGGTCCTGCACCACGTTCTGGTGGAACCGCCTCAGGGGATGGGGCTCGCCACCACACTGGAAGCCGGCATGGACAGGAACCTGTCACCCATTGCCAGGTCCAGGTCATGGTGCATAGAGAGCCCAATCAGCAGTTTGGAGATCTTCTACGCCAGCTCGAGGGCCGCTTGTCACGACTAGAGGGTTGGCCTGGCTCTCTGACTCAGCCCCCAGTACAACCACCTTCAGGGCTGTAAAGGTGCAGTGGTGACTGCTCATGTGTGGGGATCTCAGTCCCACTGTTTCCACTAGGGGACTCATGGACTTCTGATTTCCCAACACCCCTCCCCATCAAGGTGTTTACCCCCACATGTGTCATATATCGCCCCTGTATGCATCTTGTTTGTCTTGACTGTTCACCTACCCAACCTACCTCCCCAAATATACCTACTATCTCTTCAACATCCCATTCTCACCTGAAAATAAAAACAGCAATCTGTACCCAAAAAAAATATCGCCCCATACATAGCTGTCCATTTTGCACACATGTCCACTGGACACATGTAATCTGGTCTAATTGGCATCACAACATATTATTGTTGTCCTCACCCCTCTCTCAGGGGTTTGAGTGTCCAAATCTACCTCCAAATGCAGAGTATATGCACAGCTGTTGCTGTAGAAGAAATGGGCAGCTATGGACCTTCCCTACACCCTCCTGCACATCCCTAGCTATTTACAACTGTCTTTCCCTCTTTGTGCCCCTTCTTTACCACTTTCCTATCAACCCTTTTTTCTTTTCTTTTAAAGAAATTAGTGCAGGAGTAAGCAGGAGCAAAAACTTTTAAGCAGCAGTAAGTGGGTTTAAGCCTGTTTGTGCAGGGGTAAGTAATGCCTACACAGCTTAAGCAATTTAGAAGCTAAATGAGTATAAGAAACAATAACCGGAAGTTAGCAGTGTTTACCTCTGCACAACCCCACGCAAACCCACTTACAACTGTTAAAAGTGCCTTAATCACTCTGTATCCAACGTCCTCTGTTCTGCCCAGCAACAAAATAAACAGCCTTTGCAATTCTTGAACCCAGGACCCTACATCCCATAGCCAAAGCAATTCACCACTAAGCCATATCAGATATACAGAGCCCTGATATTTTCACAAACATATCATCCAGCCCAGTCATTCAACAGTACAGGAAATATATTTCAACATGTAGATGTGTGTGTGTGTGTGTGTGTGTGTGTGTGTGTGTGTGTGTGTGTGTGTATATATATATAATAAATATATATCTATATATCTATCTATATATATATATATATATATATATATATATATATATATATATATATATATATATATATATATATATATATATATATAAAATAAATATATATATATATATATATATATATATATATATATATATATATATATATATATATATATATAAACATATATACATACATATGCATACATCTACAGATATATATGTCTACATCTATATGTAAATATATATATATATATATATATATATATATATATATATATATATATATACAACAATATATATATATGTAAGCATAAATATATATCTATATAGGTATATACCGATATACATCTATAGATATAAAAGGGAACATAACAAAAACATATATGTCCACATGCACTGTTAATGGGGGTGAGGGGGCACAAACAAAATACATCTTGCACGTATAGATATTTCTCCCCACAGCCAAACATATCTGCCGTGCAATACAATGCCACCTGTTGCAGATCCCATAACCAGGACCTGACACAAAATGGGCACAAAATGTTAACAGTACTCCATCCCACCTGTATGATGTCAGGCTAGTATCAGT